>NC_135258.1:3455000-3617382 GCF_964204865.1 Styela clava
GTTTTTTTTTCAAAAATTGATTGTGCGCCCAATAAAGCCCAATAAAAATGTATGGATCAGGTAGTGCTTTATCCCCAACACTCAAAACCGGACGCTTTGTACAAAAGTTATGTTATCTTTAGAACACGGGTGGGCAAATTACTGCGAGCGGTCTGGCCCAACGAAGTGTTTCCTTCAGACCACTTGTGTTTTTTATTCATAGATTTCCGCTATTGCGCTCTGAGCCTTCGACTCAATAACCAAGTCTATTACCTGTAACAAGACCATTTAAAGGAATTGCCTGCCCCTGCTGTAGAATATATTCCAAATAAGAACAATAAAGTGCGATTATTTTATAATCTCAATAGCGCTCATTGTAGCGTTGAGATTCGTCATACACCATTGAGTATGAAAAAGGCTTATCGATCGAAAGTTAGGGGATCCCCAAAACAGTGCTCTTACTCCATAGTGACACTTTGTGTCCCATCACTAATTAATTAATAACTCGCTAATTATACGACATAATTCATCTAAAATCAATAGGCTTCTGGTACGATATATAATGATCACACATGCAAAATCTTGAGCAGATTCAATCTCGCTTTCGTGAGGTATCGCGTGCATCTAACAGACAAATACCTATCAACAACTGTAAATACTGTATTTTACGGCCAATAAGGCGAATTTTGAATCGTTTTTTGTTCTTAAAAATTGAACGTGCACCTCATATGCAAATGCTCATAATGTATGCAAATATAGTGTTTATGCTTAATTGTCTACATTCAAAACTAGTACCAATACCGAGTGTGTTTATAGACCGATGCGTATTATGTATCGACAAAAGTTAAAGCTTTGAAACTGACAAAACTTTATGACAGTATGGCAAGCAAAACAACAAAAGCAATACGGTACAGCACAATTTGTATAGATTAATTGGTGCTTCCGCATCGGCGCCATCTTGGTGCACATACATCTGGAGCGAAAATTAATTTAAGTGATCGCCATCAACTTCTAAACATTTTTATTTTTATATTTACAGCCAGACCTCGGGCAGGTGACAGGGCCGGCGCGCGGGCTGGTGCTGGTGCGAGAGCGGGCGCTGGTGCAAGAGCAGGGGCAGGCGCGGCCAGGGCGACTCCGGCTCCAGCGAAAGAAAAACCGCAAGCTGTGGACGCATCCGGAGTTACTATACCGGACCCAGTTGACTCCGCCTTCCACATTTGTCGAAAGTTTGGAAAAGATGGAACTGTGACGGAGAAAAAATATGACCAGTGTACTTCATTTTGTTGTGGTGAGTGATTTATTATTAGACACGAGATGATGCTCCAGAAATGTACCAATATGGAGGTAACTAATTTTGTTTGCCTACTTTACATCAAGTTGTGTAAAGAGACTGAAGACTATGGGCAGGAGGTATATTCACTTGGCTAACACAGACAGTCCCCGAACTCGTAATATACCTAAAATAAGAAAAATCGGAATGAATTTATGGCCTAACCTTAACCTAGTACACACACTACGGGAGTGGACCTATGGATCGTTTTGTTATTTTGTTCATCACCACGTTAGTATTTCTTCTCTTCTTGTTGTGGAAAAATCGCTTTTCTCATTACCTATTGGACCAATTGCATTGAAATATTCAGTGGGTGTAAATTGTATTTGTTACTAGAAGGTTATTACTTTTATTTATTTCAAAAAATGCTGTATGCTCTATGAGAGTCATTTCTTTGTGCGATGACGTCATCAAATTAGAAATTATCTTGTCCCTTATCTTAACTTAATTAAATTCCAGATCATATAGGGCAGCAGGGCTCCAACACATTATTCGAAATTTTGCTGTTTATTAAGTGTACAGGTTAATTAAGTTAATTAAGTGTTCGTGTGGCGACAAATTAACACGGAAAAAATTCACGGCGCACTTACACGAAGAAAAACTACTTCCTATTGATAAAACTCAATTTTTTGGTCGTTAATCTGTACTTTATGCCTTTTAGAATTTGTAAACACGTAGGCCTAAGGAATGAAGATCAATTCTCATTTTTCACTGACTGGTTTTCCTTTGAAATTCTAAAAAAATCACGCATGTTCGCGGAACTCGCCTCAGCAGATGAATAGACTGCAATTAGCAAAATTGCAAGTACTGTATATCTCTATTGTTACGCAACAGATACGTGACAATGAAGATAGGCACTACGTAGCAGAAAGTAAAAAACAGAAAGCTGAAATGAATTCAGCATTCAAAATCACAGCATTTAAAATAAAACCAATAAAACATTTATATTGTGTAAAATATTCAATCATATTTTAACACAATTCTGTTGATTTTACCTTCGTACTTATAAAATCGCTTCTTTTGGGAACCGCTAATATATTGTATATATTTGAACATTACTGTTTTGTGTTTTTTTCGTGTTTACTGACTGGAAAAATATTATGACTATTACGATCTCAAAGAATTACGTGCCTCTAATAGCATATTTTGTACAACACATCTTAAAAAAAAAATCGGGTCTGGTGTAGTTTTTACCACATGTACTTTTAGTTGGCGTGACTCAACAAATTTTGCACATGTCATTTCTAACCCCACCTGTTTATGTCATCTCAAAAATACCTCACTGCGACGTCACAGTGACGCAATAATGCCCGTCAAAATATACGGATGTTACAATTATATTTCAGGTGGCGAAGTCGTTAAAAAAGATGATGGAATCACGTGCTGTGGATCTGAAGAGTTCGGTACGCCATTCAAAGAAGGGTCAGTAGTGATATAGCTCATATTAAGTTACTTCTTTATAGTTACTTCCCTGTTATTGTAACGGTGGTAATTGCTGGCTAGCTATTCTTTTTTGGACCTCCTGAAGTAAGCACACCAAGATGGCGCACACCCTGAACTCAGGTTGTTTACCAGGTTAGGGTTCAGATCATTCTATATCTTGGTGCGCGTACTTCAGGAGTACCTCTTTTTTGCTATACGACGCCAGGGGTATATCCGGGGGTGGGCGCTTCGGGGGAGGGTTTGAGGGTTGCAATTAAAAATTTCATCACTCTTTTTGAAAATTCCTGACTATGCCCTTGTACTTTATGTATTTACATCTATTGCTTCGAACAAGACCGTATATATATATATATATATATATACGTAAAGCGCTATTTTTATTGGAAGGTACGGAAAATAGGTGTAGTCGCGACTGGTGGACTAGAGTCGTGAAGGTATTTATTTCTCACCACTTTTTCGGCTTCTCAGCATCTATACATCGGGTGCCTCTTCGTATTCTAAATTTATTTTGTAATTTCAGTGACCTCTCGTGTTGTGAATGGTGGACTGGAGTAGGAAAAGCTTACAGAACAGAATTGGTGAAAAACCATAGGTTAGTATATTAGTATAAATGGGAGTTTCCTGATTTTGATCATTTGTCATCTATTGCACATGGCAACGTTAGTTTAAATCACCGTTTCTCAAACTTTTTCGCCCCGGAACGTCTTCGCTTTTCATCACGCCTCGCGGAACACCGAGAAATTGAAAAGTAAAATGGGTGGGTGGTTTGAACAAAATTTAGCCTATGGTTATCAAAAACTCCATGCTTTCCAGACTGGCACGATGCCCGTCGGACTGTTCAGATAGCAAGGCCTGTTCGCCTGTTTGTCGTCAGTTCGTTAGGAGACAAATTTACGCCCCTGAGTCGCCGATGTACGGCCGAGATCGTCATGGCGACCAATTTAGTCGGAAGAATCTCGCGGAACAGCAGTGTTACGGGGAACACAGTTCAATTCCATACTAGATGAGGACTATGTGCTGTATGAAGTTAATTTACGCAATATGTTAACAAAAGACAGTAATTATCAAAATAATTATCCTGTCTCCTTCACTTTTGTTTCGGCCAGGAAAAAAATATAAAAATTCTTTCGTATATTTGAAAAATTAAGACTTGGAACAGAAATACGCCCAGCCATTTCATAACTAATCCCTGTCTCGTTCCTGTTACGTCAAAGTATGAGAGTATTGAGTTTGCTGAAATCATCGGCAGTCAAGTGTGACCGAGGTTGTTAAGCAGTGCGACATAAAAAGTGTTTACCTTCATTTGTTGTTAGTTCCCAACACCTTACAGCAGTGGTACTAAAACAATAGGGCGCGCCCCTCAAGGGGCGTATATTTGAATATTTAAATTTCTTTATTTTGGATATTTAAGTTCCATTCTGGTATTTTTCTAAGTGTTTTTGAATAAAACATACTTTCGCCTTACTATCTGTTATTTGTAGCTTATTGTTAATTGGTTATCTGGGACGCGAGGCCTGACAAATTGAAAAAAGTTGGCGCGGCCTAAAACGTTTGAGAACCACTGCCCTACATAAAACAAACAATCATTTTAAAATCTATTTACAGATACGGATGTTGTGGAGCGCATTTGATTCATCACGGTCTCCAAGGATGTTGTTATGGCGACGGACCTCCAGAACCCTACGTCAGAGGAAAAGAGACATGCTGTGGATCGAATAAGGTGGGTAGGAGCGTAGTGTAAGATTGAGATTTTATTGGCGCAGGTTTACACCCCGGGAATGGATAATTGCGGGTGATAAGATTGCTGCACTTGTTGTCATAGTGGTTCATGTCACCGCTGGTTGGTTGCAGCTTCCTCCGTCATCTGAAATCTCAACCACAAATCTAACTGTATAATTGATAACTTTTCAATAAGAAACTAATGCAAGTTTCTCAATGATTTTTTAAATGAGACACTAATAATAAGGGTTTCCATAAAGTCTTCAAATTTTTTAAAATTATAAGGGAAATTTATCGATACCATATATTGTTTAAAATGAAGTAAAAAGCTTTAAATAATTACTGATTAAAAATCAACAAACCTGGTTAAGATATATTGATAACGAACTTCATAACAAAATTGAAATTGTAAAGGAACTTTATAGACATCCTGTATATTGATTAGTGCATTATTTGTGGAGTGTGTTGAAAATAGGCGAACATATATATTCCAAATTGAAAACAATGACATCATTATACAGACTATGATGTGATATGCTTCTAAGGAGGGTGAATATTATTCAACGAAATATTGAGATAAATAAGTTATAATGAAAAAAGATTAACAATGCCTCCATATTACAGTACTTAATGTACACTGTCAGTATATGACGTCATGCTATTGATATTAAATAGCAATTACAGACAATTTGAAGGTCAGTTAGGCCACGAATAAAATGCGTGCTTACTCATTTTTTTTCGATACGTTTTTATTTCCTTCTAGGTTCTAGGTTGTTTCAGATTTATATAACATATACTTTGTTAAAGTTATTCTTTGTTAAAATGAATAGCTGTTTGACAAATTTTCTGTTTTTCTAGCGACCACTCTATATATGCGCTGTAACAAAGACTAGCGTGTATACCCTACTAGATGGAATATTAATTACAGAGAATATCACTTTTCCAGGTCAAACTCACTTCTTTCTACGGGGGAGCTACTTGCTGTGGTAGCACTGCTGCGTACGACAGGAGACGTCAATCATGTCCATGCGGAGACGGGCAAGTCGTCGATGCCAGAGCGGACCAGACCGGCTGCTGCCAAGGGAGCTTAGGAAGACAGGCACCGTATATCATAAAGACTCAATTCTGTTGTGATGGAATGGTACGTTTGCTTTATTACAAGTGAAAATTTAATTTTTCCACGAATCCATGAATCTATTCGATCAAGAATTTGAATAAGGATTTAATTTCTTGGAAATGATTTCAAACGATATGATTGGTAAAGTACTTTACATATACAGCCAAAAATATACATATACAGCAAATCAAATATACACATAAAACCATAAGTATTAAATTTCTTGAAAATTGTCTCGGGTTCAACGGATATGATTGGTAAAGCACTATACATATACAGCCAGAAATGCATAAACAGCCAGCAATTTTGTTGTGATGGAATAGTTTACTTTCTTACCGAAAAAATTTGAATTTTTTTTGTGCAAAAATTGAAATAAGAATTGAATTTCCTGTGAAGGATCTCGGATATGGCTGGTAAAGTACTATACATATACAGTCAATCAAATATGCATATGCGACCATAAGAATTGAATTTATCGTAAATGATCTCGAGGCAACGAATATGGTTGGTAAATTACCATACATATACAGCCAGAATATGCATATACAACCAATATCATAGCAAGTTATTATTCACAGTGGGGCGGACGGGACCCTGTATACAAAATCCTCAAAGATCCCGCTTAACAACATTGACATGAGTGAGTGCCCGTAACTTTACTCCGAGATGAGTCTCCTTTACTTCTGAGTGAGCGGCCATGACCTTACTTGGCGCTTCCGAAGTATGTGCACCAAGATGGCGCACAACCTGAATTTTAATCTGGTACACATACTATGTTCAGGTTGTGCGCCATATTGGTGCACACACTTCGGGAGCTCCCCAATAATTAGTGATGAGTCTTCGTCACTTGTGAGTGAGTGCTCATAACTTCGAGCCCGTGACTTTACTTAGAAATGTTTCTTCTTTATTTTTGAGTGAGTGCCAGTACAAACTCTCTTATTCCTGAGTGAATAGCCTCGGTTTGCAAATAACATTTGCAAATTCCATTTCAGGTCGGTACAAAGGGCCAGGATTTCTGTTGCGGGTCAGAAGTTGGAAAGAGAGGAACCGATGTATGTTGCGAGGGCGGAATAGTGGTTCCAGTAGTTCCTGCTGATCCGACAAAAACTTCTTGCTGTGAGACAGTTCCGTACAATCCGAGAAAACAAATGTGTTGCCAGGTGAGTATTTTATTTAACTTATTTTTTTTACCATTAATCAATGTAGCAAATTTTATCGTAGCGGTTGCAAGGGAAAGTGAGAGCAAACAATTGGATTTTTAATTCACTCCAACTATAATCAGCTTGGTGAAATCATTTTTTTTCCTTATATTAAATACTGTTCAATCGTGTTTGGGAATTTTTACAAAGTTATTAAAATGGTGTGGCAAACAGTTTTTGTTATTTATTGCATTTCTTATCTTTTATTCTAATTTTTTTTATGTGTTCATTTATTTTTTTGGTTACCATATAATCTATCTAAATCTTCTCTCTTTTCTTGCCCTATGGTTGTGTGTGTGTGTGAGTGTGAATGATTTGATTCAGTATTTTTAGGTGAGTGAACACGTACCACTTCTTTTTGGCAATACCTTCCATCTTATATTCTGTACGTTTTAAACCTTATCCAAGGTTTTGTTTAATCTCCTGATTTTATTATCAGTTTTTATTTATTTGTTTTTATCAACCGTTTTATCGCCTATCTGCTGATTATGGAGTCGAAATAAACTTATCTTATCTTATTTAATACAAATATTTAAATAAGACCCTCAACCCTCTCCCAATCTCAGTCCTACTAAAACACAATAGCCTTCTACATAAACACGGTAGAGCTAAGATCTGAAGCCCGAGCCCGGCCTGAAATGTCAATCATTACGTTTCGGATCGGGTTGGGCTTCTCTATCGCTGACTTTTTTTTAAAAATAAATATATGTTTATAACTCCTAAATAAAATATGAAATTTTGGGTTTGCTTCGAGCTCGGGCCTGCAAATCCAGTTACTAATTAGTCGGGCTCGGGTCGGGTTTAATACCCATGGGCCCGAGTCGGCCCGGGCTGAAACTTTTGGGCCCGTTCTTACCTCATTACACGGTGCTTTGTACAATTTTTTTTACAATAAGAGTCTATAAACTCTCAATGCGTTATACAAGAGGTATTTCTAATACTGGGGGTGAAATTGAGCCCTTTGCGCTGATTTTGCGTAGATGGTGCTTTTTATTGACATTTCAACACTTCTCCAACAAAGCTCACTCTGTTCCAAGCAACCTGGTTATGGTTACTAACCTCATATGTATTTGTTTTTCAATACTCAGGGCGCAGTCAAACCTTTCACAGGCACAAACTCAGAGTGCTGTGGTCTAGTCCCGTATGACCCCAAGAAGCAAATTTGTTGCGAAGGCCAAGTCTGGAACAAGCGGACAGACGGAGGGAGCTGTTGCGGAGAGTTTGCCTTCTTTCCAGAAAAACGTAAGTTGTATTCTTTATAAGTAGTTTTACAATTTTCTCTCAACAAGGCTATTGACGAACATTACTTAAACGTAAAGAGCTGGTATTGTTAAAAATTATGTGATCACTTCCGGGCCTATCCACGAATGGAAGCTACGCCATTGTTACGTATGAATGGTGGATTGCTCAGCTTCTTGTTAGGGGTGAAAGTTAAAAACGTTTCATAACGATTAGCATTATTATATCACTAGAGCATATATATATATATATATATATATATATATATATTGATTTCAAAACTTCAACAGTGGATTCCCTTTTTTAAAATAAAACAATTAATTAAGAAAGTGACGCACTTTGAATAGTTATCAAAATTGGCAGATCTTGCTGAAGGTTTATCAAGAATCAAGGAAAGGAAGACGCATTGTGGTAGTGTTTTTAGTGTTTCCAATTATCTCCCTTGGCAATGGTTCTTTGTTCCCCCCGCAATGTTGGCATACCAGCTTAAAGTTCACGGTTTGAAATCCTTAGCCACCATCTAACCAAGGGTGTAATAAAACCGAGCAAGCGATTCTGATCGTACCCAATTCTAAAGCCATCTTATCATCTCTTTTCTAGCCAGGATAGTTATGAGCGGTTCCCATACTTTATGTTGGCGCAGCGCCAAATAATCAGAGCATAAAAACTGACGGCGCATTTACACGAGAAAAAAATGTTACCTTTAAATAAAACTCAGTTTTGTGGTCGTTATAGTGTACTTTATTTATTAAGTTTGTGAACATGTATGCCTTTAAAAATATTGGCAAAATGCCTCTTTGGGAACCGCCGCTGTACCTGTATTTCTATTATATTTCAGAGTCATTTTGCCACCAGGGTGTTGTTTACTTCTCTGCTGCTGTCAAGGGTGATGCCGGATGCGGCGACAAATTCTACAACTCTAAAGATGGGAAATCGCTGTGTTGTAGGTACGTAACTGCTCAGGGTATAGTTCATTTTTCTAGTCCGGCATCTCAAAATGCCGTGTCCCACCTGTTCCCTTTTTAGCGAAAAACATGCCATGAGTCGAGTTCGGTATTTTTATTTCTGTGTCTCTAAAATATCCGGTCCCACTTGCTTCACAATTGTCTCGTTTAGTACACTTGCCTCACTTGGTGTGGGGCAAGTGTTAAAAGTGGGAAATAACATTTCAACTCTTTTATTTCAGAGCATCTGAACTCGCAAACCCATACAAGGCGATAACCCGCGTATTTTATAACACCTAATAAACGAATGTAACAACCGCCTTTTCCTTCATCGTTCATCTCGTTTTTCCTTTCACGAGAACTGTCGAAGACTCATCTCTAAGCAGAGTATACTCGAACTTTAATATGACACATGCAATTTTTCTTTGCGGGTCGCATTTGGCCCGCGGGGTCACATTTGGCCCGCGGGCCACAGGCTGCACCCCCCTGCTTTATAGAACCCGTTGGTGCACTACTCACCAACAAAATCCGATTGGTGCGAGACGTACCGCAATGCACGTCAATATAATTAGGAAAACAGCTGAATGACAGTAAAATTCACAAAACTCGAGTTTTTAAATATACTTTTGGCGCAAAATTTTATTGTCTGACAGTAAGTCTATTATCAAATCCGAACTGTGGTTTAGATTGCCTGCTCGCATAAAAAGTTTACTTGCAGAAGTACCACCGTTTCTGTACTGTTCAATTTATTGGTATGTATGTGTATCGATCACCATATTATGAATATATGTGATTATAGTGATGGTACAAATCCGTGATTCGAACTTTGGGCATCTACATATCTTATTTATCTAATTCGTGGTTCTAATCTAATCTTATCTTACAGTGATAAACTGATCCGAGTCAACAATAAGGACAGCTGCTGTGATGACGTGGCTTTTAATTCGAAAACAGAAATATGTTGCATGGGAAATGTGTTCGATAAAGCTGACGGTAAGTGTTATATGCTCTTTTCATATAAAAATGATTTACGAATTTATCCTAGGGGAGAAAAAAACTTGATTGAAAGACGGCTTGATTGAAAGACGGCTTAATCATATGGTGAACTATGGCCTCTCGTCCGCTTACCAGTCTATGTCCGGTGTGAGATTAGTTAGCCAGTTATTTGTTTGAGATGCCGAGCTTTTTGGACACGTAGTGGACATAGCGATCGTTTCAATATTATGTTGTTGTTGTTGTTCTTGTTCTTTGACACATTTTGGACACCTAGTGGCAAATCTAAAAAATCGCTTTTTTCTTCGAATACTGGACCAATTGCTCTGAAATTTTCAGTGGTTACAGCTAAAATTTTTCTCCAGAAGAATTTTATTTATTTCAAATATTTCTGTTAGCTCGATGAGATTTGTTTTTGTTTGCTATGACGTCACCGAACGTTCTGCGGACTTCGGACGCCATTTTTGTCCGACTAAGCTGCTTCGCTTGGTGTGAATATATTTGTAGACTGTGATCTGACGGTACGGTAAACCGTACTGTACTGCGAACAGACGTGTCCATATATTTGGGCGTAGCTCTCTTTTTTTTTATAATCGTAAATCGTTTTGGTTTGACAATTTCTTACAGTTTGGGCGTGGTGGCGGTAGCCGGCTAAAATTGATATCTTTGCCTTATAACGTCAACATAGTTAGGACTAGATCTGGGCATTTCGAATCGAATAGTAAACTATTCAGACGAAAATTTCGAATCGCCGCCATCTTATTTTTCTCTGTCTGTCAAAGGTCGAGGTGAATTCTACAAATTTTTATCTAAATTTCAGAAAAAAAGTAGCCTTTTCGTTTTAAATGATCCCAGCTTCTTTAGAAATAGTGTCTCTTTACTCTTTACGAGAGGCGTAGACAAGAATTTTCAACGGAGGGGTCTGAAATTTCTAAATGCCAAGTTAGACTGTGACAGCGAGTCGGTCCAGAGGCTGGAAAACGTTGGCTTTCAAGAATTTGAGGGTCTAAAGAGAGCGTCAAGCTATGGAAATGAAATTTTTTTTTTACGTTCCAAGAGGAGTGGGTTCAGAGTTCCGACTCTCAACCTCAAAAAAAGCTATGAGAAGGTTAATTCTACTGAACTATGAGTGCATATCTTTGACTTCAGCTGTGAATCACCAAAAAATGACTTTTCAAATTAGCTACTTTTAACTTCCGGGTAGTTCTAACCTTTTTTGATCTAGACTCTGACAACTTAAACAGACTGATTTCAGAAAATACATGTTGTCATAACGTTTCACAATATCCTGGCCCCTTTAGTAGTTACATTTAGTTACAGTTTCTAAGAAGCCTTGTTTGGATGGAAAGCGAAAACGCCTCATAAAAAAATCATTTCAAATTTTAGGAAACATCTGCTGCCATAATGTTCCTTACTTCAAAACAAACACTACTATATGTTGTGATCTTGGGCCCAGTGGATACTTTCATCGCCCGAGATGTTGTGGAGGTAATGGGTACGACGCTGCTCTTGGAGGAGTCTGCTGTGCTGGGAATATCTTCGAAGGATTCATGTAAGTTTGAAGAAGATTAAAATGTCAATATCTAGGGCGAACGACGGCTTCTCGTCCGGTTACCAGTCCATGTCGGGTATGTGATTAGTTAGCCAGTTATTCGTCTTCAGAAGTATGGACTTGGTGGGGGACGATGCGTAATCGACCAGCGGTTATGTAAACCACCCGACGGCGACGTGGAGTTCAGCAATCCTCTCGCACATAACTACGACCCTGCTAAATCATTTAGGGTAATCAGGGGTGGGGTGGCGAGCGTATTCCAAACGCTTAGCACGTTGTGCCACACCGCCAAGCAAAAACTTTTACTGTAACCGACCCAATAAACAAAAAATTTTTTCAATCCATAGATGGCCATCTTGTTGAGTTGGCCAAGGCTATGATACTGCAAGCCACACATGCTGCGGTTAGGGTTTGAATTAGGAATGCAGATTTGGATGGGAATTTGGATTTTTAAATCATAACCTCAATCAGATGATTATTAATTTGTTACTCAAAATCGTGGCGTTTTTTTTTTAATTCTCACATTTTTGCATCAGTGGCGGGGCTTTTGTACAAAAGATCCGATTTGTGCACTTTCACAACGCTCTAGTACAACGGTGCACAACCTGCGGCCGTACGCGAAAAAAAAATGCGGCCGTCCACATACAAAATCCTATGAGAAAAAAGTTTAAAATATAGGATTTGGCGACTATGCTGGCGTATATTGAAGCAAAACAGAAGCACTGCAAAAAAGTCAGACGACACGATGCGTCACAATCTAGATGGTGTATTTGCTGCCAGTTACCTGACTTTGCAAGTTTATCTGCCCACATGCAAGACCAAAGGAGTCATTAAATTGCTACAATTCTTTGCAAACTGTTATAGAATAAATTCATAAAAATATTTGACATTTTATTATACTTTTGGGGACAAGAAAATGGGGGAGACCGCCCCTCCCCGACTTCCGATTTTTTTCAAAATTGTGCACCCAATATGCAACTTGCAGAATATATCTGCTCTAGAATAGGTCTACCGAAAAAAAAATCCTTTTAAAATGCAAATATTATACTTCCAAGTAGTCCTACATACTTCATAATTGGGCAGAGTGCACCTCGCACGGGTCAAAAACGCGGTTATGACGTCATAAAGCCAAAAAATTAACCTCCTGGCGGCCGTATTGTATAAAAATAAATGCAATGTGGCCGCCAATAGCAAAAAGGTTGTGCACCCCTGCTCTAGTATGAAAGGAATTTGTATTTTTGCAAGACAGCAATCTTTCCTAATTAGCATTGATCACCCAATTTATTTCATCCTAAGTCATTTGGTGAAAATCCAATTTAAACTAGACGCTTTAACTAATATGCTACTGCGCTCTTGATCGTAGAGAAAACTTTTCTTTAACACTTATAAGAAAAATATATTTTAATTTACAGATGGCCATCTTGTTGTGTTGACCAAGGCTACGATGCGGCAACCCACACATGCTGTGGTGCCCAGATATATCGGAATCCAAAAAATTCTTTCCAGACGAGCTGTTGTGGAGAGATTGACCCTCGGCCGTTTGATCTGATTACTCAGATGTGCTGTGATGGAACTGCCGTGCCTATTCCAACAGGTAAGATAAAAAAAGAGAATTAGCTCAAATTATAGTTATGCACAGCATACTCAGTCAGAAGAAAAAAACCTCATCTTTGAGCAATGTCACAGCAGAGCAGACTACTGAAATACAAAGAGCTACGCGCACTCACTCGGAGGTAAAAGAGACTTGGCACAAAATCTGAAACAGTTCTTGTTCACTTAGACAATCGGTTAGACAAAATTTTGACTATGATCCAGGCTGATAAATCTTGTTCAACTGTGGACTATTACAGACCGATCCTATACTCTTCGTTGTCCACTCTAAAAGTGTGGAGATCCGTACTGAACTTCGAATTGTGTCGGTATTATTTGTTTTGAGATTCACTAAATCCGTTCCAATCGGCTCGATGTTCGTATCCTCCTCTAAATGTTAAGAATACGTCGTAGAATCTAATCTGAATTTTTCAAATCTGTGGTTATAATTAGGTCATGTTAACGATTATCTATTTGCGGTTCTTAGAATAGTTTTCGTCTGATTTCTCGCAGGTAAGAACCTAAAACAAACTTCAGACAAACAAGTGAATAGGTATTCATCTATGAGTCACTGAAAACAAACACTCCTGCAGCTGAGCCACTGATACCTATGAAGCTACAGTCTTTGGAAGGACTGGAATTTTTCTTGTTCAGTATTACCTACATCAGGGTTGTGCAACCTTTAACACAGAAGGGCTGGGCACAAAAAAATTGGGTATTGGTCTTGTGACATGCGTTGTTTGCACAAGCCAGCTGTTAGGGCAGGGGTCGGCAACCTTTTATCGTTCGCGGGCCAAAATTAAAGGTTGCAAGTCATTGGCGGGCCGCACATATTTTTAGAAAGTGGATGACCGATGAATCACATTTTATCACACAGATCAAAAGTTCAATTTTAAGCAGCGCGCGAAGACTGACCACTTGAATATTTTTTGCGCCTTTAAACCATTTGCACTGAGCATTAAGTTTTCTGCGTTTTGTTGCCATTTGTCTAAATTGTAATTAAATTATTATATACGTGTTACGTTATAATATAATCTAGTCTACACGTAAATTCTTTTGCGTAAAGAATATAATCGACAAAACAGCTATAACTTGTTACTATAATTTCAGTGAAGCGTCGTGGGCCGGATCCGGTCCGCGGGCCATAGGTTGCCGACCCCTGTGTTAGGGCCTCCTTGTAACCTCATAGGCATAGATATTAAATAAGGCTCGTTTTTCAGGCCGCACAATTTCTCGTTGCGGGCATTTGGCCTGCGGGCCGCCGGTTGCACACCCCCGACCTACATAGTATACGGTACACTGAATTAGTCTGTGAGCATGAAGATTATACCAGAAACCTTTTAACCAAATTTTTCTTTGTATAGGGATGAACCGAAAGCAAGCGACATGTTGCGGATACACTAGCGTATATGATCCTGGCACTCATCTATGTTGCGATGGCGTACCAAGAAAAATGGACAATATTTATTTCACAAAATGCTGTGGGAGAGAGACATACGATTCGAAAACACAGATTTGCTGTGACGGAGAGGTACGATTTGAAGCATTTTGTTTTCATTTCATTCCAATGCAATCATTGTTAGATAAAACTCTTCAGCGACTAAGCCACTAACTCAAATTGAAGAGACTCATTACCCAGCAAACTTATGAGCAACCAATGGAATGCCAAGAGGTACTCTTTATAAACGAGGTTTTACACAAATCCATCAGATCTAAGCTCAAGCACATATCAAGCGACACAAACAAGCATACGTGAGAGAGAAACTACTAAAAGGCGTACCCTCTCCTTCTTATATAAATCTTCACTACTGCACTTTGAAGAACGCCCTGCTCAACCAAACGCAGACACATAAATGGCAACTATTTTCAAAGGATGCAATTCAAGAGTCTTGCTGCACATTGACACAAATGTATTTCTGTTTCGTCTTACCAAAATCAGACTTCCTCAGACAAGCAGTTTACAACAATAACAAAAAAAGAACAATCATGCGGGTTGAATACGGCGATCAATGAATTCGTTTAAAATCGGTTTCTCAGATTAATTGTGACCCAACAATGAATGAACAATCATTTATAATTAGCAAGCATTGTTGTAATCTGCTTGTCTGAGGAAGTCTGACTTTGGTTAGGCGAAACATTACAGAAATACATTTGTGTTAGTGCGCAGCAGGACTCTTAAATTGCATAGTATGGTCAATTTTATTCCTGCTAGAACATCCTCAAATCATACGTATACGAACGAAACCACTGAAGCAATGGCATTGAGTAAGGATTTGAAGTTAGTCTCGAGTATTCTCTACTAATAGGTATATTTTCAGAGGAATCGAAATCTTTCTGATTCGTCATTGTCTACTCAATTAGTTAGAGTGTTAGACCGTGGGTGGTAATGTTGGGTTTCAACTTGATATTTTATCCTGTAAATTTCTCAACAACCTGATGATGTAATAAATTATGACGTCATCAAGTTAGAATGCCCCTTTTCAAAATAAATAACAAATATTATAAAATCGGCAATTGTTTGGATACACTATAAGTTTACCCTATAAATTTTTCAACAGCTGTATGATGTCAACAAATATGTTGCCATCAACTCAGAATGTACCTTTTTTAAAATAGATATCAAATATACGAAAATCGGCAATTTCTCGGAAAAGACCATGACATTATCAAATATGTCGTCAAATATTTACATTGTACGCCTAAAATAAATTTTTGTTATTTCATTTTGTATAACCTCATTCATATAAACATGTCTTCTACGTAGGACGGTACAAAACCAACAATTTCAGCCAAAGCCAAATTTGGAGCAACCACGAGCTGCTGTGGAAACGTAGTTTTCGATTCAAAGAAACAATACTGTTGCGAAGGAGTGCTAACGAAAGCTGCAAAAGGCGTCAGTGAATGCTGTGCTGGAGTCCCATATGACAGAACTAAGAACATTTGCTGTGATGAGAAGCTACAGAAGGTGGGTGTATTGTATTTTTGTGATACGATTTCATATTTATTTCGAGGAAAGGAAAGTCGATGAGACGGCATGATCATATAGCGTACCAGTCCATGTATGGTATGGTAAATGGGAATAGTGAGCATGATGATGTAAAGTTTAGGATTCGTTTGGCACTAAATTATACTCCACGGTATTCAGACCCGCTCAGGGCAAGTGTGTTGTTAGCGCTCAGCCAGCGGGATGCGACAATCGTTTGGAGATATATTGTGTTTATATCTATTCCCCCCTAAATCCGGTGATGCCGCTATGCCACCGCAGGTATTATTTTTGACCTCACCCAGAATGTGGTTATATAAAAATGGGTTTGAACCCGTGATCTCCAAGTTTAACGTTCTAACTGCTTTCCCATGTTATCGCTTCATTACGTTAATTCTCAGAAAAAGACCTCTTCATTTCAAGGAGAGAGTGAGAGAGTGAAATTATGCTATCACAAAAAATATCAACACTATGATACATTTGAAGGAGCAAAAAAAAAAGATAATGAGATATAGGATAATCAGTATGCAAGACCAGTTAGGTCATCGAGGCACCTGGTCCATGTGTCTATTTAAGTAATCCTTCGAAAATAGCATCAGCGATGAAATATGGATAAAATATAAATAAAATCAATCTATTTTGTCTTATCTTTTACAGATTGGCAAGAACGTACCTTGGGCAAAAGCCTCCTGTTGTGGAAGCAGTTGTATGTATGAAGGCCCGCAGTATTGCTGTGAAAACAGGGTTTATCTCGGAAACGCGAGAAGCAAGAAAACTTGTGATGTCTACTGATTTGAAAAGTCACGGAAACGGGAGACTCATATTTTGTCTTGGATTTTAGGAATTTTGTGCATTTGTTGGGGACCAAGCATTGGTGAAAGAAATATATTTGGATAGAAATAAAGGGTGTTCATAAAATCTTGAAAATATTTTAAAATTGCGAAGGAAATTTATCAATACCGTGTATTGTTTTTCTCCTCACGGATATTAACCCTTTCCATGCGATTTTTATTTTTTAATAAATAATCGTATTTGCTACGCCGATTTTATGCATTTGTACCCCCACAACTAATCGATCGACTAACGAAAAACTAATGATCCTCTGCTGCCCACTGACGGCTCGTTGGAAAGCTTATTTAAAGAGCTTGCAATTGGCGATCGAAAAAAAAAGTTTTTTTAAAAGTGGTGGTCTGAGTCACAAACCGGATAGAAAAAAGGCATTTTTTTTCTTGGGAGTTGAAACTTTAAACCGTGATAAAAAATATAAATATTCGCTAAATCCTTTACTGTTACCGCTTCGTGGTTGGCAAACAATAGCATAATATTGCTGTAGCAATTTCGTGATCTAACTCAAAATATTTTGGTAGATGGAAGGGATAATATGTCTTCTATTATCACCCAAAAAACACCGAAATTTGCATAAATTTCAAAATCACTCACTCGTTCCGCCGCAAATAAAATTCCCGTCGTAAACGAAAGCGAGATTTAGCGTCGCTTATGTTAATCTCGAAGAAGACTTCTTATCAATAAACTAAAACCCGGAAAAACTAGACCAACAGTTTGCGACCCATTGCTAAATAAAACAGAGAAGTACATCAACGTACCCGCCGCAATCTAGCGAGTTTTGTCGTGGGTACGTATGCGTGCCCACCGCACGGAAAGGGTTAAATGAAGTAAAAATACGTAAACAATTACTGATTAAAACAAACCTGGTTAATATATATTGACTTCAAAACAAAATTGAAAATATTAAGGGACTTTATGGGAACCCTGTAGAAGTACTAAAAACACCAAGCATGAAAATTTCACCCATGATGAGATCCTCCTTGGAACCTTCCACAAACAAAACCCTATTATTTATTTTAATTGATTCTTTGCATAATGTACTATATTTTAATCAGCGTTTTCAGAATTATCTGGATGGAATTTCCATTATCATAATTTCAGAAATCAAATAATTTTATCTCGAATACCTTACAAATGAACGTTTTCAATATGAAATATTCAATTTTTTTTTTAAATTTGTCATGTTAAACAGAAAAATATACACGAACTATTGTAAATTCATATACTTTAACTCAGGGGTGTGCAAACTGCGGCCCGCGGGCCAAATGCGGCCCGCAAGAAGAAGTTGTGTGGCCCGCGGAGAAATAACAATTTCGAATGGTGTACCCGCAAAACGAGTATTTATTTTTTTTTGTCGCAAAGCCCATACCAGTCATATTAGCACAACAAGCTATCAAAATTCTGTTGCAAAATACACGATTTATATTACAAAAACGTGTTTCTCACTGCATTCGTTTAAAGTCGGTGTGACAAAATATTTAAATAGCAGTTTCTCCAGAAGTTTATGCGTTTTGAATCTACTATATACTTCTGCAAGAACCCCTAATAATGCCGTAAGATCAATAGCAAATATAGTCAATTTTTGTGCTTGCAACTACCAGAAAGCCTGAATTAAATAAAGGTGCGGCCCGCGGCTTCACCCAGTTACTTGTATTTGGCCCGCCAATAAAAAGGTTGCACACCCCTGCTTTAACTAATGTCATTTAACATGTAAAATATTTCTTCTGCGATTAAATTAAATGCGGTGCAATGTGGTGCTGCGATGCGGTATTAAAGTCCGCGATAATTTTTCTTGTTTTCCAATCATCATTTCTGAATGAGATAACTTTGCCATTTAGAAAAACGCTTTCGCACTATCAACCGTCTTGACATATTAACTGAGTTTGGAGATGCAAAATGGCATATTGGGCTCCCCTCCCCCCAATTTTGATTCTTCTTTTTTAAATGCAAATTTGCGGCATTTGCAGTGAGACATAAATTCTTACGCATTTCCAACATCATTTTACTCTATATTTTTGAACGATTTACTAAAAACTTATTTCTCCTGGCCTTTATCTAGCCTTGTTCGCAGCAAGAGGAACGAGTAATCTCCGTATTATGTAATTATAGGAAAAAATTCGCCTCACCAAGCTCCAAAATTTCATGTTGACTACGCTCTTGTCGAGAATGTTGCTTACTTTTCTTTAGTTACTCACAAATTGAGGGCTAATGTTCGTCGTTATCTGTTGCTGATTTATTTTTCGTATTTTTATTGCATTTGCCGAAATATAATCAACAAGACGAAAAAAAACTATGTTTTTTCTGCTTTGGTGTCATTTGGATTATTGGAGCCTAGCTAGTCAGAACAACCTCAGCGTTACAGGATGGTGTTAATGCTGCTCTTTCACGCTTCGTCGAACCCGTGGTTTGGGTGAAATTGAATTATTTGGATTTTGTGACAAGCGAATTAGCGGTTTGCCACCTCGTCATATTTTAATACAAGAGAGCTATGCTCAAATATATCAACACATAGTGGTAAATTCGGAGGATGACGTCATAGCACAAAAAAAAAAAAACTAATCCTATATATCTCACGGGTATATTTGAAAGAAATAAAAGTAATAGCCTTCTGACAAAAAAAAGTCAATCTTCAACCACTGAAAATTTTGAAAGACGATTTTATAATGATGAAGAAAACAAATAAGAGCAACAACATAATATCAAAACGATCAATAGGTCCAATCACGTGTCCAATTATAAGCGAAGCGAACTACATAGTACAACTACATAGGCGTTTTTACATTGTCAAGAAAACAAATATATCCATAGGTCCATGTGTCCAACAAGAAAGCGATGCTCAAATATATGGACACGAACACAAATACGAAGTCGTGAAGGTATGCAATCTGTCACAGTAGACTACCGCCACAAGGTGCGCAATTTTTATTTTGATGAAATCATTGCACACTTAGAATCAGATTTACATAATTATCCCGGGGGAGAGGAAACACGATAGGACGGCTTAACCATATAGCAAACTACAGCCTCTCGTCCGACAAAACTTTTTGAAATAAATAGGAGTAGTAGCCTCTCAGTGAAAAATACAATCTTTGGCCACTGAAAATTTTAAAGCAATTGGTCCAGTAGCTAATGAGGGAGGCGACTTTTTCATACAATAACAACGAGGAGAAAAATACCAACAAGAACAACAACGTGATAACAAAACGATATATATGTACGTTTCGTGTCCAAAAAAGAAGAGTTAGGTGCAGTGCCGAGAAACGCAAGCTGTCGCCCTTGAGTTGAGACGCAAAGTTTTTCCGCCGAACGTTTGACGACGCAACAAAAAAAAATTGCTGTGTGTTTATCTACATAGAAAAGCTTGAAGCTTGAATTATATCAAGATACATGTATAAAACATAAAGTCAGATTTGGGGTAGGTTATTTCTTAGTATTTCTAAATGAACTTAAAATAAACATATCCAAAGAAAACATATAGGAATACTAGTGGGAATATAAAAACTATAAAAAGAATCTGGTTTAGAAAAATTACACACTACCTTGCGACATGAAATCTGCTCCTATTCCCCACTCTGGATATTTTGTACAAAGTCACCACCAAAAAATATTTCTCCGCTAACGCTTAAAATAAGTAATCATCCAGTAAGGGTTAAGTTAAGGTTATGAATGTAGATTGCGCTGAAAATTCAAATTTTTAAATCATCCTTAAAAATCTCGGCGGGGGTGTTTTTCTCAATTCACCCCCTTTTTCTACTAGTGGCGATGGCTTCGTACAAAAGATCCTGAACTCCGAGAAAACGCGAATCCGGTGCCGGATACCGACTCCAGTCACCACTCCTAATTTAATCTTTCATCTCGTAAACATGACATCAATTTCACGGACCATCGGTCGTACATGCCCTCCAGCCATCACGTCTTCCTTTAACTAAGTTAGCTGCCTGCGGCGTTTTAGAGGATTTACTGTACAGTATTACTAAATCACGGGATTTGGGAAAGGTATGAGAAGTTGTTTGACAACTCTTAATATTATTGTTATTTTTGAGAGAATGGGATTGTTAGCTATTTTTGTGGTTTTGTTGCGAGTTATATAATATTCACTATTCTTCTATTAAATATTTGGTGCATTTTTAAAGATAGGACGTGGAACAGTACTTATTCGGAGGATAGGCCCGTCAGTAATGTTTTTATGTGAATGATAATTTTGAATTGTCTGATTCAATCTAATATTCCTTATCATCACGGTGGAATGTGTTGTGTTAAAATGGAAAGACTTTTAGATTCGGTATGCGTAGGAAATAAACCTAAAGGATTTGAATTGGAAATATTTCTATAACGGATTAACGGATTTACTGTGGGTAGTTTCTGAGATGATTTTTGAAGTAATATAACTTTCACCATCTATGATAGATTTGTGAGGATAGGGATAATAATTTGCGAAAAATGTTTTTAAGCGAATGATATAAATGTGTAATTCTACATTGTCTGATTAAATGTAATATACGCTATCCTCACGGTAAAATGTTGTTGTGTTAAAATGGAAAAAATTTCATACTCCCATAGTATATGTACCAGGTTAGGGTTAGGGCACAATTTTATTTCGACTTTCCGTATTTTAGTTCTATTACGAGTTCGGGGACTATCTGTGTTAGCCAAGTGAATATACCCCCTGCCCATAGGTTTCAGTCCCTTTACACAACTTGATGTAAAGTAGGAAAACATAATTATTTACCTCCATATTGGCACATACACTTCTGAAGCGCCGATTATCAAGTATAGGACTAGGTGGGAAAGCCCTGTTAGTAATCATTTTAGGCAAATAAAATCTTAGATAAATATTCATTGCCTATTGAAAATGGTATTCTCTATTATTATGTATAATGTTGTAGCAAAAAAAATAAAAATAAGAAACAATATAAGACTCGGCATACACGTAGAAACGCATGAAATTGAAAACATCGTTTCAGATGATCGATCGAGACTCCATTACTAAAATCATGTGATGATGAAGTGAAAAATAAAGTTGCTCAACAGCTTTCACTTTTAATATTATTGTGATTTGGGGCGAATGAATTATGGGTAATTTTTGAAGAATATTCATCTAGGTTATCATAATCGCAATTTTTCCATTTTAGGATTTGTTACATTTTTAAGTATAGAACTAGGCGGCAAAGTCATGCTTTGACTTTCAATATTATTGTGATTTAATTTAAACGGAATTATGAGTAATTTTGGGGGAATATAGGTTATCATATTCACAATTTTTCCATTAAGAATTTGTTTTATTTTCAAGTTTTGGACTAGGCTGGAAAGCCTTCCTTCTAGAAATTTTAGAAGAATAATATCTTGGATAATTCTACATTGTCTATTAAATATATATAATATTCCATATTGGTATATAGTTCGTTGTTGCGGGAAAAATAAAAACAATATCAGAATTGGTATACGTAGAAACGCATGGAATTGAAACTATCGTCCCTGATGATCGATACTAAATTACTAAAATCATGTGATGAGGAAGCGGAGAACAAAGTTGTTCGGCGGCTATAACTTTCGATGGTATTGTAATTTTAGTCGAATGGAATTATGGGTTGCTTTTGAGGTGTATTTTTTGCCAGTGATGTTAATATTTGGTGGATAGCCCTGTCAGTAATATATTATATGCATAGAAAGAACGGTACTCCTGAAGTATGCGTACCAAGATGTCGCACAACCTGAACCCTAACCTGGTACACAACCTGAGTTCAGGTTGTGCGCCATCTTGGTGCGCATACTTCAGGAGGTCCAAAAGAACATTACCAAACTCGGAAAGTTCACTATCTTTCTATTCAATACTTGATAGATTTTCATGGGGGCCGGCTAGTAATGTTTTGAGGTGAATATTATCTTGGATAACTCTACATTGTCTCTTCAACATAATATTCGTTATTGTTATTATGTAGAATGTTGTTGCGGAAAAAATAAAGACAATGCCAGATTCGGTATGCGTAACAACGCATGGAATTGAAACTATCGTTTCAGAAGGTCGATGCAACATTACTAAATATCATGTGATTTATGATGGCAAGAATAACTTGTTCGGCGGCTTTAACTTTTTATGGTATTGTAATTTTAGTCGAATGGAATAACAGGGATTTTTTGAGGTAGTTATGTATTTTGTAAGAAAAAAAATAGTATTTATTATTTAGCCAGTAGGCGGATATGGTATTCTTAGAAAGGTGAGCCACGCTTAATTTGTTCGACGAATTTCCCTAATTTATATTATTCCCTATTTTAGTAGAAATTTCGATATATGTATAGAAAAACGGAGAATGCTGTTTTTGATGGAAAGGATTACGATACGATTGTGTTGATAAACAGCAGATTACGGTATTTTCACGCGACCAGGGCCATATATTGATTTGTGGAAGTAGAGTTAATAATATTGCGCAGTTTGGACGTGTGAGACAAGTTTCTGGAAAGGAAACAGAATTTCAAGCGGGCTCGATCGAAGTTAGGCCAAGGGCAAAAACGCTCGCACAATATCTAGTGTCGACGTTTCAATTAGAATACTTTATTCCTCAAAAGTGATTGTCAAGTGGCGAGACAGCGCTGGGCTAAACTATTAGCGCGTAATAAGCGCACATCTATTCAATTATCCGAGTATTTTAATGTCACTGCAAATATCATTGCTTTAGAGCAAATAATGTAATATTTGTGCAGAATAAGTAATAGACGATCAGAATCATTCACATCAATATTTAGATCATATGCGTATTCAGGGGCTTGGGGTGGATTGGGGCGGGAATATTTAGATGAAAATGCACGCTTTTATACCTCGAATAACGTCGACAGGAAAGTACGTCTACAGATCGATTATTTAAGATATTGTTTGATATCAGTGGCTACCCTTATCTAGCCATGTTCGGAACAAAAAGCACGAGTAAGCGTCGTAATAGGTCATTGTACAAAAAAAACATTTGCCCTCCATCAACAAAATTTTGGGATGACTACGCTCTTATCAAACGAAAGTCTGTTACGATAATCCATGGAATGCCTCGTTAGGGGAAGCATGAAACAACTCATAAAACCTATTATTATACCCAACGTATACCCGTGATCTCACGAGAGGCCATGGTTGGTAATATGAATGAATCATATTATTGCCTTTCCTCTCCAACGAGATAAAAATAAAACCCTGTTCTCATTTTGGGATCCTTTGAAATCATGTTACGATTTATGACGTGCTTAACACAGGTGTACAACTATGCAATATAAATTCCCAGTTGGTCGTTAAAATAGAAAATTATAAAACCAACAAATCCAACATAAGCTGGTAAACTGAGAAGAAGCAGTGGTTCGCTTTATGATTGAATCGTCTTATCGGCTTTCCTCTCCCACGGAATAAATGTGATAATCTCATCCTAATCGTGGAAACCTGTGAAAGTATGTTACGATTTATGACGTGCTTAACACAGGTGTACAAGTAGGCAATATAAATTCCCAGTTTACTGTAAAATAGATAATTTCCTTATCTCTCAACTACGTCGTAAAATCTCCAAACCCAACATGGGCTGGTAACCTGGCGAGAAGCTCGTGGGTCGCCTTATGTATCAGCCGTCTTATTGGCTTTCCTTTTTCGGGATAAATATGAAAATCCGATAATATTTCAAATCCATGCTCCCGAAAAACAAACGAGAATATCGGTCGGAGAATATCGAGAATATCGATCAAAACTGCGGTTTCGATTTATGACTCTATAGTGACACCATGTGTCCCATCACTAATTAATTAATAACTCGCTAATTATACGAAATAATTCATCCAAAAGCAATAGGCTTCTGGTCCGAAATATGATGAATGCACATGCAAAATTTGGAGCAGATTCAACTTCGCTTTTGTGAGATATCGCGTGCATCTAACAAACAGACAGACAAAATCAAGATCGATAAGTAATAACTGGCTAACTAATCCAATACACGACATGGACTGGTAATAGCAAAATTAATGTATATAAATATTCGTAATTCTTGAAACACTACGTATTTTTTCATGACAAATAATTTACGACGTGCTAATCGCGGATATACAAGAAGGCAATATAAATTCCAAATACATTGTAAAATGGACGATTTCCTTGTACAAAATGGTCGTAAATTTTTTACAGAGCTCTTAATATTTTTCTTAGTTTACGTTCCGGGACGCAATAAACGAGAACTATTTGAAATCTCATAAAACTTTTAAATTTTAGGATTTTTTCTATTGATTTCACGCATTGCTTAAAATTCTAGTGGCCGAATCACGGAGAATAAAAAATGAAATCCTTTGTAATTATTATTAAATTAGTAAATATTTATTTAGGGTTTGGGTTAGAAATGCAGATTGCGCTGGTAATTGAAATTTTTAAATCATTCCTGACTCTATCAGGATGATTACTAATTTGTTATTCAATAACGGGTACTCCCGAAGTATGTGAGCCAAGATGGCGGACATCGGAACATACTATGTGTACCAGGTTAGTGTTAGGCCATAATTTCAGGTACAAATACTACGAGAGTCACTTGGCTAGTCCCCAAACTCGTAATAGAACTGAAATAAGAAAATTATGACCTAACCCTAACCTGGTACATATACTACGCTCCAGTGTCCGCCATCTTGGTTCACATACTTCGGGAGTACCCAAAAACGTGTCGGGATGTTTTTCTTTAATCTCACATTTTTGCAATAGTGGTTTGCATCAGGGTTAGAGTTAGGAATACAGATTGCGTTTGAAATTGAAATGTTGAATCATCCTAATCTTGACTGGATAATTACTAATTTGTTATTCAAAAACGTGTCGGGGGTGTTTTTCTCAAATCTCACATTTTCGAATTAGTGCCGGGGCTTTGTACAAAAGATCCAGTGTGTAAAACATAAGCTTTAAATAACACCTAAAACCGGGGAAACGAGGCGATTACTGCAATCATGCTTGAATATCTGTCTGAGCGAACGAGGTGTCTTGGCGGCTGCAAAAATTGCAATTGTAACGTCATCTTTGACTTTTTGCTGATTGGTCATTGTCGAGGAAATAAACAAAGAAATCGATGGTCGAGGAAACATCCATGATTAAACATTCTCTTATGCAAAAATTGCAATTGTTACGTCATTTTTGCTGATTGGTCACTGTTAAGGCAATAAACCTTGTTGAGGAAATCGATGATAGAGAAAACATCAATAACTAAACATGCTCTTATTTTTAGATGATTTAAAAATGCATAACACAACCAAATATCTCGTTTTATATTTCTTGCTACTGTATAGCATTATTTCATGCGTCGGACAAAGAAACAATAAGAACACCAACAAGTTTAAAAGTAAGTTTGAATATTGGGAATCAGGATTTCGTGTAGTCTCGTACCATAATAATTTGTGGGCGTGGCTCAACAATTTGTTTCATGTGGCGTTCCCAACCCCCACCCGATTACGTCATGCAACTATTACGTCACTACGGCGTCACAGTAATAAAGCTCGCCAAAATATACGCTGTCATTAGTGAGTACGTTATCGTCGGCATAGATGCCATTTCGGTAATAGCTATAATTAGTCAAGCTATATAACGTGATTGTGACGTCGTTATGACGTAATTTTTGAAAGACGTATTCAGCTGGGGGTTGGAAATGACATATGCAAAAATGGTTATGCTAATTCCACTAGAAGTTTAACTACACCGGGAATCGAATCCAATTCACGTGTTTGACGATTTTCCGACCGTTGTGGGATTATTAAAGTTTATAGTTCACATGTGACTGAACTCTTGGCGCATACTAAAATGAGTTGGAAAATACTTCCCGAATATATATGTGGTAGGTGATTATGAGCGAGAGGATTGCTGGACTCATCACCGCCGTAGGGGGATTCACGTATCCGCTGGTCGGTTACAGCTTCCTCCACGGCCAAGTTCATGCATCTGACACAAAAAAACTAGGCAATTAATCCCATACCCAACATGGTCTGGTAACCGGACGAGGCGCCCTAGTTTGCCATACGCTTAAGCCGTCTTATTGGCCTTTTTTCTTCTTCAGAAAATCTATGTATATAGGATTTTATAATATAATGATGGAATGAGCGCCTGATATTTATGTGTAAGTTATGGACTTCGTGCATACGTGTCTGGCTCATATGAAACTTATGCCTGGTTGACTGTTCTCATATCCAACATTTTCGCCTCTTCACAAGTGGGGCGTGGTATTAAGCTTTTCTGCTGCTGAGTTTCTGATAATGAAGGCTCTTTATATCTAACTTCAAAAATAATTCGAGGGATAAAGAAATTATAAATGTTGTTATACATGAGTGTGAATAAATCAAAGGTCAAGTAAGAGTGAATTAAGGGGTGTTTTGTCTGAAGAAGTTAGATTATGATCTAATGGAAGCTCATAAATATACTTGCTATTTCGTGGAAAGAGATTATGTTATTGGACGCGTAGTGGACATAACGATCGTTTTGTTGTTATTGTTATTATTCCGTCAACACGTTTTGAAGAAATCGCTTTTCTCTTCGAATACTGGACCAATTGCTTTGAAATTTTTAGTGGGTAAAGATAAAAATTTTCTCCAGAGGGCTATTACTTTTTTTTCGTCATGACGTCATCAAAATTATGTGACTCTACGTGCCCATATATTTGAGCATAGCTCTCTTGTTTTAATTCAAGAGTAAAATGTTTGTATTAATAATTGAATCATCAAACTCATATGTACTTCCGTATGTACAACGTACTTCCCGGGACGGCTACCCCCATGGCATCCTCTGTTTACAAAGAAAAGACCGTTTTTTTGCCACAGGATAGAGACCCTTGAGAGATAAACGTAAAAACACTTGCCTTGAAACTTTATGACGAGGAAATGAGCGCAGTATTATCGTTTTATGCAAGTTGTAAATTTGCAATAAATTAGTTTTATTTATTCCTACAGGTGGAGGCAAATTTATACCAGGGAAAACGAAACTATCGAACAAGAATTCATACAACCCAAGAGCAAAAAGGTGGGTCAATCAAGCAATATCCTCATTTTTTTGAGGAAAAAAGGCAATTTTTTTTGTAATATGACGTTATACAACGCTTAATTGCACTTTTTGCTCCGAACAAGGCCAGTTTAAAGCAGGTACTGACTACACATTTCAACAAAATCTGAAAAAATATTTTAACATATTCACTTTGCTGTCGGAGTTACCCAAGCATTATAATCGCGCATTTTCATTTATCTTGATTGGTTCATTTGGAGGATTGATTTTTCGCTATGACGTCATCAAAATTATGTGACTCTACGTGCCCTTAGATTTTTGATAATGAGTCAAAAACATCGGGTTATCAATGAATCCGATTAAAAAAAGAGCAAAAATCGTACGAATTTGTCTTTCCCTGCAAATGACGCAAAATCGCTTTTCAAAAAATGAAGAATTTTAGGGGGAAGGAGGCATTCTCTGGCTACGCCTATGTTGCATGTCTGTCTGAACGAACGAAGTGTCTGAGCGGCTGCAAAAATTGCCATTGTTATGTCATTGTCCATTTTTGCTGCCAAACGTTTTTTCCAAGAATTGCCGCTTTGTGAAAATACATTCTACAAGAACGGTTATTTGATATTGGTATTCTAATTGAAGAGCTGCCAGCGATTTGTTGATCAGCATTTACTGAAATATACTGATGGATTACCTGGTACCACAAAGCGTTTGCATGCAACTTCTCTACCGTGTTTCCCCGAATACAAGACAGGGTCTTATTTCAATTTTTTTTTCGAAAAACAACACTAGGGCTTATTTTTGATGGATTTCTTTTCTTTTCATTTATTTTTATTTTCATTTATCAAAAACAAAATTACAAAGCAGAGAATTACGAAATTTCCAAATATACAAAAATGAAAACCGATATCCATATACTCATAAATAGCACGTTTTTATTTAAAAAAAATCTGCTAAGTCTTATTTTTAAAGTGAGGGCTTATATTAAAATCCTTCCTAAAATTCAGGTCTCACTTTCAGGCTAGGTTTTATTTTCAGGGAAACACGGTATCAGTGATGTTTTTGTTAAATACTTTGGCCAAGAACGATGAATCTAATTATATAAGTGTCACATGTTAAGATAGGATTTACATATTTATCTTATCTTTGGGGGGAAGCCGATAAGACGGTTTAACCATATGACGAACCACAGCCTCTCGCCCGGCTTTCAGTCGATGTCAGTTACGGTATTCTTGCAGAAAAAATAAACAAGTCATCGATGCTGGGGGAAACGTCCATGGCGCACTATTTTTCCAAACGTTATTTCCAAGATTTGCCGCGTTGTAAAATTCCATTCTTCAAGTCCATGCATCTGAAAACAAATGACTGGACGAGCGGCCGTGGTTCGCTATATGATTAAGCTGTCCTATCGGCTTTCCTTTTCCCCGGGATAAATAGGTTAATCTATTAACGCTGAACTGGGAAAAGATTTCGGTTATTTATGAATACTATCAGTTACTAACCTTAAATCTATTACGCAATTCACAGGCCAACGATCGGAGATGTCCTTCGCAGTCAAGGTCGCGGGAATCCACAAAGGCGACGACCAGGGGCGTCACCAGGAGGAGGCGGAGGTTACGCAGGCGTAGACCACAACGATGCAGATGCCGTAAATCGTCGTAACTACCTTAACAATTTGAAGAATAACAACAAAGCAAATAACAATAATCACAGGTCTACCGGTTCTGGCAACCAAGTTCAGTATCCGAATGTTGGGAAGATTGTCCCGCCACTCAGAAGAACGGAAGGAGAGAATCCCCCGTTTGCGCCTTCATGTTAGTACAGTTTGCATTGAAAACCCCTCGTGTCTCCACTTTTCAGCTTATTTTAAAATAAACCCCTGTTCGAGGCTTTTTATAGGTTAATTTATATCAAAATCCCTCGTTTACGACTTTTCGTTGGTGACTTCAAATTGAAATCCCCAGTTTGCGTCTTTATGGGATTCTGATTTAAATAAGAAATCCTCATTTGCAGAACTTGTGTGTATTTTGCATTTAGAATGTGCTTATCCTCTCAGCTGATTCTAATTTGCATTAGAATTCTTGTGTCTATTTCTATATTAATGCTCCCATTTGCGAACACTTGCTTTTAAAGCCATATATGAATCTTATACAGTGAGTAACAGGCGGTCTGTAGACCACAAACCGGCCTTCAAGCCATCTGGTGTTGCCCTCATATTTTCCCCATCAGGCATCAAAACCGAATACGACAGTTTATGTTTAAAAAGTCGCTCACGTGGGTAAAACTACAGGTCTTTTTTGATCCTGTCGCTGCGTTAAATCTTTGCCGTTGTGCCCAATGTCTTAATCAGACGCATTATCTCTCCTTGTCTACTATATTTGTTGTGTGGCCGAACTAGATATCTGAAGTTGGTTACATGACCCATAAACACCTCTGAGCTATTCCCATACCCCCTATATCTGAATTGATGATCTGACGAAAAGCCGCGAAGCACCGAATGATGAAACGACTTTCCCCTTCTTAGAGATAAATATGAAAATCGTATCTTCATCTATTCTTATATATTCCAGGGACTCACTGTGTCATTTCAATTCAAGTCAGCATAGCATGGGTCGTTGTGAAGAGCCCGCATTATCCAAACAAGTTCCAGGGACAAGTACAATGCAGTTGGATGTAAGTACATAATTAGAAATCTCGATTTCTTGCCTTTGCTCCAAGCAAGGCTCTTCGCTGGTGACCGAGACATTCCAGTTAGAGAACTCGTGTTGCTTCGAATCTTAAATAAATTTTGACCCGCGCCCGGGAAATCTAAATCTCGTTTTTTGTAATAATGATATTTATAAATTTTAATCTCAATTATTAGATAGATGATCTCAGACCTTCACTTAAAACAACGTAAGAAGCTTCTGTTTCAGAATCTTTCGCAATCAGCCTGGCCCATCGAATTCATCTGATTCTGTGTCAGATAGTGTGTGTCATAAATAGCTTTTCCTGTTTTATATGGTCGTTTCATCGCAGAAACACACAAACTGACGCTTTTGTTCTTTCTGTCCCTAAATTTTCTTTGAAATCCTAGAGCCACCGCAATGGAGGGGTACAGAGTCCGTCTCTCATTCAAGGACCTGGATCTCCTCGTACCAAATAATAATGGCTGTGGAAGTCAGTTTGTCGAAGTCATTGATATGGACTTGCAGAAATCTCAAGCCAGGTTCTGTGGAACCGATCTACCCGGAGATTACGTGTCTAACGGTGAGTTTCTATTGAAGAACTTAAAATCACTTTGAATTCATCAAAATTAGCAAAATAATCACTCAAAATATTTAATTAAAAGTATAAGAAAACCGATACTATAAGTACAATTACTACTGTCGCACTTAGGGTATACATTGGAAAATAATGCAACCCTCCACATGCAGAAAAGGGGATAAATCGAAATAGCTCTCAGTGCGTGAATGGTCGCTTGTCACTCTATTATCAATTCTTATTTGCTATCTGCTCAGAATAGAAGCTTGTATACTACTAAACTTCGTTTATTGAGAACAGCGGCACAACTTAACAATACAACTTAAACAGTGACCATAAACAAACGTCTACAAGTTAACACAACTGTATGTCGACTGGTGAGCCAGACGAATAGATGAGATGCATTGTGCCGCAACAATTAGTTGTCGCACTACTCATCATTTGAGTAATCACATTCCGTCACACTCGTCACCATAACGCGCATCATTAGCTCAAAGGTGCAAGTAAACACGTGAGATCAGATGATAATAGGCTCTCATATTCATCTGGAGAGAGAAATTCCGATGAGAAGGCTTATTCATATGACCTCTCATTCAATTGTGTGTAGGAATGCTTAAGTCTATTGTTCAAAGTGAATAAAAAGTTAATGAAAGTAAGCCGTAACCGCTACGTGAACCTTCCTTAAATGGTGAAGTGTTCAGCAGCAATCCTCTCGCTTATAATTATCTCCCACAGGATTCGAACCTGCAATCTCATGCAAAGTAACCGGCAGGATTATAGCAAGCAGTGATGGGTATTTTTGAATGTCTAATGATTACAGAATCGAATCGAATATTTTAAAAAGATTGGAGAATTTACTTAAATACAGCATGGCGGCGCTTCGAAATGATTGCCTTAATTTTAACCGATTTAAATAATTCACTATTCGATTCGAAATGCCCAGCCGTAATAGCAAGTCTATTGTCACTTTAAAAAAAGATTCCACCTTGTTTAAAAGGTGTGCCTGCAGCAGAATATCTTCTCCTAACGCATGTTTATCGTCTTCAGGTAACAAGCTGCGATTGGATCTTCAAGCGGATGCGATAGCAACCCCGTATCGAGGGTTCATGGCTGCTTTCAGGGCAGATAAAGAAGTTCCTGGAAGAAGAGGTTTGTACTCAATACATTCACATTGATATCACGAGAGCATTTTTGTCATAATATTTTACTATATGGCGCTCCCTGATTATGTGCACCAAGATGGCGCACAACCTGAACTCTAACCTGATACACATACTATGTTCAGGATGTGCGTCATCTTGGTGCATATACTTCTGGAGCTATATGAGGATTTCGTCTTTGGATCTTAACTTCCAATAATGTAATTTGTTCTATAAATTTGATTTCTGCGGGACTAATTACTTATTTTTCATACTGCAAGAATGCTGTAGTAAGTGTGGAGATAATTATCTTAAGTGATTCAAGAGTTTTGCTGCACACTAACACAAATATGTTTCTGTAACGTTTCTGACCATGGTCAGACGAAACGTTACTGTTTTATGTTAGTGTGCGAAATTTGTGCCACAAAATATACGTCAAGTACGTCGAAGGTGTTTTTCCTCATAGTATGTCGTTAGCAATTATAAAGTATTCTTCGTTCAAAACACCGTCTTCTTGACTAACCAACGGTCAAATATGGGCGAATAATACAACATGTTACGTGTGAAAGCATCATAGAACTAGATCATGTTCATCACTAATTGAAACGCCTCCGGCGTCATATGATATGTGATTAGGTAATACTGACTAGACTGCGCAAGGCATTTGGCAAATTTAGCTCGTAAAAATACCTTCGACAGAGCTATCTTTATATTCGTCGACACTTTACTGATTCTTGTTTTTTAAAAAACTTAGTTTGAACCCAAATCACACTGTGTTGATATCACAGATTATTTATTTGGGGTTGAAATATTATGCCTACCATCCCAGCCAGGGTATAGTTGAAACGTGTAGGCAGTGCCGAGTTGGGTCTTCTAAGCCAGTGGTGAATATACCCCCTGCCCATAGGTTTCAGTTCCTTTACACAACTAGAATTAAAGTAGGCGAACAAAATTAGTTACCTCCATATTGGCACATACACTTCTAGAGCGCCCATAATGAATACCAACATCGAACTCATGTTATGCCACATCACTCATGATGCGTTGCCGTAGTGTCTGCTGCTCTAGAGCCTTGTTTATAGCATTTTGTATATTAATATAAATTGTACTAATCTTTCATCAAAATTTGTTTTAGAAACGAGTTACTTTGGACAAGGAATCCCGGCCGGCCCTTACAATCCGTTGACACAAAGGTAAGAATATTTGTAATGGTTCATCAAAACCCTGCTTCATTCAGAAATAACGGAGACATTTCTCATTAAGGTCACTGGCTACTAAAAATTTAAGAACTATAGAAATTTGCAGTGACGAATTGCGTTAGTAAGAATTGATTGGCGCGGTACTCGGAACAGCTCCATCCAACAAGTCCATAATACCATTTAACAGCTATGAAACTTGGTTGTTTTCGACTTTGACTTAATACTAGATTGCCCTTTATTACCGCCGCTTTCCCACCTTGGCTCGGCATTTATTACACCTAGACTCAAGGTGAAAGGACTCTATGTCAGTAGAGAAAAACGATAGGCATGAGATTTGAGCGGAAAAGTTTTCACTCTCGACGCCAACACAATTGGGTACAACGCCCCAACCCTTGAGCCATCGCTTATGGGAATGAAAAAAAAATTAATAAATCAAAACGTAAATATGTTTTCAGCCCTCCATCCAACCCAACAAACCTACTACCATTAAGAAGACGAATCACGAGGCCAACGACCACGCCTGGGATACCAGGACAGAAGATATATGGAGCAAGGAATCAGCCGAGATATGAAAGTACATGCTTTAATGGTTTTCCTAATGTTGCATTTTAATTTATATTTTCAAATTTAGCTGTCTACGATATTTCAATATTTTAATTTACATCTGCATGGGAGAATTTTCTCTATAACTTTCTATGTTCGATGTTTCATTCTTCTTTGGGTTGGGAGTTAAATTTCAACGGAAACTAAACATTATAGTTTCCAAACCAAAACTCTGGTTATACTGGAATTAGAGAGACATCGTGAAAGTTCCCAACACAGAGACAATTTTAAGGGATAAACGGGAGTGGGAGAAAACCTTTATCGGCTCCAGAGCCCAGCATGAGCCGGGAGGCTAGTGCATTGAAACTCCTACATAAAATATTCCACCCTGGCAAGGGTCAACCCCAACTTTATTAATATAAATTTTTTAATCGAAAAAGGAGGTGAACGAAGAAAATACTCTAATAACATATGCTAATTAGTTGAGTCCTAGTGGATCTTAACCTTTGAGAGCCTGCCGAACCCCTAGTTTTTTATGGGAGCTTTCGTCGAACCCCAAACATTTTAAACAGTTTAAACTAGGGGCGCAAACCTAATAGATCTTTTTTTAATTGAGTCTTTGCATAATGTCACAATTCCCGAATCCCTTTTATATAGTTTAAATATGACCTGTTGGGGAAGTTTTCTTGTGAAGGAAAAAAAATCAGTTATGCGCCTAGAATTGTGGCCCATCGTCAACTGTTCTGTGGTCCCTTTGCCGGGCCATGACCTCCCAACCGGTTGGAAACAGCTGATTTAGACTAAATTTTCAACGGAATGGCAAGTATATTTGTTAGCTTTCGATACACAATATCCGGCACTCCTGTAATATGTGCACCAAGATGGTGGACACCTGAACATAGTATGTGTACCAGGTTATAGTTTGGACATAATTTTGTTCAAATTTTTCTTATTTTAGTTCTATCAAGAGTTCGGAGACCAATGACTCCCGTTGTATTCGTACCTGGAATTATGGCCCAACCCTAACCTGGTACACATACTACTTTCCGGTGTCCGCCATTTTGTTGCCTATACTACATGACTACCCAATATCCTAATACTCTCCGTATTAAGATTTACATCACAAGTCTCCATTCGCCTTTTAAACACTTCAAATATGACCAATCTATTCAGATCCCGAGAAAGATCCAGAAGAGGACGCTCTTGATTCATCAACCACTCATCTCTACATCATCATTGCGGTTATTCTTGTAATTCTCGTTGCAGCTGCAGCAGCTTATGTATTCAAAAGGTAAGAAAGTCCAAACTAAATAATAGAATAAACAACATCAAGAAATCAAAAACAACAGCAATTTTTTGAAAAATTGTAGATGCATTTCGTGCCCAATAACTAATAAATTGAAAAATTCTTAATTTGCACGCACTAGTACAAAAAGAAGACAAATTTTTTTATATTATCCAGAAAAACATTTCTTACCATGCAAGAAAAATCGCACCAATTCAAAGTTCACTCGATACATAGATAGATAGATAGATAGTTTATTTCGAAAACTCCATAACAAACCTAAATTTAAAATGGAGAATTCTGGAGGGCAAGCAAAACCTACAAAAAAGTTTAAAACATGAGGTATCTCATGTGCCTGCCCACCAGCACGCACACAAAAACACAAGCCCAATTAAATGAGGCTTGGGCCAAACTTAAAAAAACAAAATACACGATAGTAATAAACTTTCGGGCTGTTATACTCTCTTTCAACAATTACGTTGATAATGACCAATACCTACAACCTCATGCAAAGATAATGTGGGTAGTGGAATGTAATAAATTTGCGACGATAGTCATACTCATGAAGCCATGAAAGCTTTAAGAAAAACCAAGCCATGAAAAACTACACTGATTGCTAGATTGGGCATTGCGGAAAAGGTGATAAGTGGTTTAATATACAAACAAACGCAAAACCATGGCGGCAAATTCGGTGTGCGGACACTCATAAAAGCAATTATTAGGAAAAACACTAATCACACGTGAGCAGGTCTGTAGCCTAATTGATACATTGACGTGGCTAACATTGTTAAAACAGTACCGGTATACACACAGAGAGAACAAATCAAAAATATGCCACTAAATGAATGTTTAAAAATGTTACACTGTAAGTTACACTGCAAACTATTTACACATATAGTTGAATACTCAGTATTCAAGCGGAATTTCTAGAAATAGCAGTATATCATACTCTTTGTCACAAAATAAAATATCTGAATCAATCCCTGTTGTATTCATCTTTCGATTCTGTTATGATGTCCGTATGTTACCTTTATACATACATACTGAGAAATATTACTTATCCAGAATTTATTTATTACTACGAAACTAAAAATAATCTAATTTATATTTTACGTACATCTAATTTACTATATTATGTATGAACTGGCTCTTTAATAAAACCACCAGAAAGAGATGATTTCTTGACAAATGCAATGATCTCATTACATACTAACGCTTCACCCTTTTTCCAGGTACTTTTTCAAGACATTCATGGCCTGGCGTAAAAAGAGGAAGAACGGGGGTGAAGAAATGGAAATGCAGAAAACTGAGGGGGTGTACGGAATCACCAAACAAACTGGTTTACCGGGTAATGTACCGCTCCCTCCACCACCAAACCAACCTCTAACACCATTGCAACGAAGACAAAGCGTCTCGTTTAAAGGTTTGTTTTTTCTGTTAGCAATAATTACCTCATCTAAAAGCGCGACCATGTGGCACATTGTGCTAAGCGTCAGAAATACGCTCGCCACCGCACCTCTGCATGAGTTCGTATCCATACCATGCAGAGGTAGTTATGTGCGAGAGGATTGCTAGACTCCTCACCGCCGTAGGGTGGTTCAAGCGCTGTTCGGTTATGGCTTTTTCCACCATAAAGTCCATGCTTCTGTAAACAAATAACTAACTAATCCCATACCCGACATGGAATTGTAACCGGACGATAGTTCGTGGTTCGCCATATGATTAAGCTGTCTTATCGGTTTTTCTCTTCTCAGTGATAAATATGTAAATCCAATCCTATCTAGTAGAATATCATTTACATATTTATCCCGGGAGAGAGCAAAGACGTGAAACGGGTTAATCATATGGCGAACCACGACCTCCCGTCCGGTCCAAGTTGTGTGTGGGATTAGTTAGCCAGTTATTTTCTCGTTTCATAAGATACATGGACTTGAGTGACAGTCTCAAAGTCCCGATACTTGAGTCGAATCCTTTTCTTTCCAATCGGATAACTGATTTCGATTGAGAGAGAGTGTATTTTATTTGTCAAACCAATAAACACACAATATATGTATACATGTACAAATAATAAATGGACAAATGCTTTTGGTGCATGACTGGAACGATACGACCTTTTGGGGTCATTAGATTGCAACTCTTCAAGGATAAACTTACATATATATTTTGTATATACTATGTATGTTTTGCATCACGCGACGGCAATTGCGGAATTGCGATGGCAATGGAACTAGGTTCGAAATTTTGCAGATTGGTGATTTTGAACCGATAACAGTTTTTTAATTTTGATTGCAAATAGGCGATTGCAATCCCTTCCAATATATCAAAATTTTCCGCGACCCAAACAAGATTTACCGCAGTACTAGCGAAGTGATATGAATAACGATTTCTGGCCACCGACGGCACAGTCCTGATTCGGAATTGTTACTTGCCCTTTAGTGTTTATGATCAAATTTGGAATCGTTATTGAAGAGCGCTGCTACTCGGCTCTTACGATCGAAGTCGCCATTGTTATGTGAGCGCGCCTCTAGATATAGTACTTTGTGTGAAATTAGCGTACTCTTTGCGACATCTGACATTCATTGCGTGCCCACCTGCGACCTCCAGTTCGGGAAGTCCTGGCATAGGCAACTGCTGTTCTGCAGATAATAATTTGAATTTCTTGCGCTCCAGAAGTATGTGCACTAAGATGGCACACAACCTAAACCCTAACCTGGTACACATACTATGTTCAGGATGTGCGCCATCTTGGTGCACATACTTCTGGAGCTATGAATTTCCTATTTATAAGTATTGCTTTCGTGTTTCAGATGGGAATTACTCGGAAAATGGAATGTTCCAAGACCATAGCATGGGAATGTATCCACATAGTTTGCCTCCATCGTATCACAGTTCATTCGGGAATCTGAATCGATCTCATAGTATGGATGACATTTCTAATGGATGGGTGCAGAGAGGAAACGAGTAAGTTAATTCATGTATATTGACTCACCCTGATTATTCTACCAAGACATCTAGGTCCTAGACTAATTTTATTCCTGTACTCCGCTCAGTAAGAACAATCTTTAATACAATGTACAATTTCACAAGAATCAAAAATTTTCCGGTCTAATATTGCCTACCCCAGCGGTTCCCAAACTTTTTGTTCGTGTAGCGTCCAATTATCAGGGAAAAAAATCACGGCGCACTTGCACGAAAAAAACGCTGTATTCGAAAAAATTTGTGGTCGTTAATGCGTACTTTGTTCTCTGAAGCTTATTTACATTTTTCCAGCGAACCAATCTATGAAGACGACGCAATGTCCATCAACTCAATCGCTTCTTCGATTCGATCTTCAAACAGACATCCAGAACATGAAGTTTTCAAGAGACAAAAATTAATGGAACGACAAAACTCATTACGAATGCGCAGAAACAGCTTTGGAGGTGAATTAACACCATCTATGCCACAAAACACAATGTACCCTCTGAACGGCCAGTACCAAGCTAATAGTTTGTACAGTCAGCAAACGCCGTATGGATATGATCCAATGTATGGCGTATATGGATCCCTGCCTTCTTACGGATCTCATGGCGCTCAAGGAGCGATGTATCCAGGATACCCAATGACGTCACGACCATTATTTACGTCATCAACATCAAATTTAGCTGCAAATGATCACAACAACTTTATGATGCAACAATACAACGGTCGTTCGTCTTCTATGTATGACCTCACAACTATCGGTGTTCCTGATATGACATCACAATGGCCAACGAATTTAAATCAACGTCATTCATCTATGACGTCATCAACGAACAATTCAACGTCAACCAATCCGATACTCAAGAAGACGACACCAGACCCGCAAAATGAACTTGCCTTTACAGCACTCAGATCAGCTAAAAGCATGAACGACTTAACAGCTATTAACACCAAACTAAATGAATGCGTTTCATGGACGTTGCCTTCACAGAGAGGAAAAAGCTTCGCTGACTTATCTTGACTCAACGTGTAAAATAAGGAAACTCATTAAAGCCTATTTTATTTATAGATTTATTTGCTCTTTTTCACAGGGTGTTTACATTTCTATCTCAAAATAGGTTCTGTTTTAACAGTCCATTCCCCTTAAAAAGAGTTAGTTACTAGATTTAGAGGTTGGAGATTGTATCTCATTGGGTAATACGGTGGATCACGTTTGACAACATCTAAGCCAAGTTTCAAACTTTATGTTTGCGATGCCAACTCTAAGCAAGCTTTCATAACCAACTTCTACTGACAATCTACCAACCAGGCCAAAAATAATTCAGCATGACGGCTATATGAAGAACAACAACGCTGCCTACACATAAAGAAAAGTTGATTTAACGCCGATTAGACGTTAAAAACAGAGAAAGAATTATTTATGGTGTTATTTCCGCAGTTCTTAGGATATTCACTATTTTACTCTATAAAGTAGGTCCGTTACAAAAATGCAAGTTACTTAATTGAAGGTAGTTCTAGATTTTGAGAAACTTGAATCCTCTCAATCCTGAGCCACACGGTAATGAAGTCAAAAATACAGGGTCCGGGCTTTAAACCAGAAGGACTAAGCCTTCGCCAAAAAAAGGTTTGTGGACTTAATGTGAGTCGAAAAATCCACCCAAATGATTTGACACTATGTATATTATTAAAAAAATTCAGATTGTTTTTATTCGGATTTTTTTTCTTTGCTTTTTCGGGGTGTTTGCAAGTTTATCTCAAACTTCAATTGGTACTAATAATCACTAAATAATTTTATATTTGAGAGAACTCTATACATCCGGTACATCAGGTACCATTGGTACTTTTTGGTGATATGGCACTATTGCTAGAGGATAAATAACCGAGCTAATAGGCCAGTGATTTTCAACCTTTTTCTCTCGCGCCCAACTTTTGTTGTAGAAAATTTATAAAAGAGTACTATTTTGGTGGTATGATGTAAACCAGGAATGAAAACTGACTGGGGTTCGAACCTCAGGTGTGAGAACTTCAATGCCAACTTTAAGCAAACTTTTATAAAGAGGATAAATAACCAAGATAACCTACGGGGCCAGTTGTTCTCAACCCTTTTTCTTCCGTAGCCACTTTTGTTGCACGAAAACTTCTGGCTTATTAACTTTCTCATGCTAGGGCAAAACTACAGTAGTATTTTTTTTTGTAAAGATAGGCATTTCCACTTTAACTTAAAATGTAGATTGTCATTCAGTGACAAAAACAGCATCATTGTTCACTGCGACTACATTGAAGTTTTTCTAATTTATCAATAGCGCAATTTTCAATAGATTTGTGGCTTATTCCACCTGAAATTGTTTTGTGGCCCCGAAGTGCGACATAGCCCATTGGTTGACAACCGGTACCCTCTAGGTCTAGGCCACTGCTGGGCCACAGAAACACTTTCAGGGGGACCACAAACCTATTTAAAATTGCTAGAATTATTAAAAATTTCGGTTTTTATTTGTGTCATTTCGGTTAAATTTTGCTAGTGATATAAGTTAGATTAGATGATTTAGATTTGATAAAAATTTTTGGAGTGAATAAACGATAATAATTTTTTTGTTACTGGGGGTAACTTTCATTCTAATTATCAAAGTCAAAGTGTTTATTTTTGCGGACATAGTTTTTTGCTTGTTTTGTAGTTTTCTCCTTGCATGTAGAAGTGAATGGGTCACAAAATTTTCGTGCAATGAAAATGGGCCACGGAAGAAAAAAGGTTGAGAACCACTTGTCTAGGCCATATCGGGAATCCAAACAACACTGGAATTTCGATTTTTTGTTATGACAGAACGAAGGCCTGTGTCTTGCTGTAGAAATGAGCCTCATCGGCTTCTCTCTCTTCTCAAAAATATTTGAAAAAAATTGTTATTTGCTCAGTAGAATTATTTCTCTCTTATGTAAAATTTAATTAACCTTTTCTGCTAATTTTAACATAATTTGCTCACACTTACTATATGAGAATTGCTGAAAACCGAGAACAAATTGACTCGATGTTGACCTTTTTTATTTAGCGAGATTTCTCTATGTTGGAAATCATTGCGTTGTGGTGACGTAGAATAAAGTTTGGTGTCTCAGTTGACGAAGCTTCTCTCTGTTTTCGAAATTTTCTGGGTTTTCTTCTTGATGTAGCGAATTTTTTCTAGCTATGGTTTAATTTTGGTGAATAGTAGAAACCTGACGTTCCTTGCCACTCGGGAGTATTTTTAATGCACTTAATAAATTTTATTTACACTGATTGTTTATTTGTATGTTTATTGTATTTAAGTATAGCATACGAGGCTATTTTATTCAAAAAGGCTTGCTCTCTTCGACAGTTATCTCAAAGCTTATAAAAAACGTTGTTGTGCGGATTCAGTGAGTAGTGTGGCACTGGCATGGCAAAGTACGGCCCGCGGGCCAAATCCGGCCCGTTGGGTCTATCTTCAATCCGTGATTCAATCTGGCCTGCCTGATGCTGCCATAAATTTCTGCTTTCAACCAATTCTGCAAGCACTACATAGTTGTAGTTATTGAAATCTGTATGATGCAATAGACTTGTACGATTATGATCGTAGTCTGTGTGGGTTGTATTTCAGAATGTCACAGAATTTCATGTTATGACGACGTTGACAAAACTTTACGTTTTCTCACTCAATCGATTCGACGGCGTGCTTTTCACATCTTCTTTTCGTCTCTTGCGGTTGACGTCACACTTACATGGCCCGTCAGTCTAGGCGGGTGAAATTTTTGGCTCTTGGTTCAAAAACCTGGTTCACACCTGGTTTATAATATTGCAAGACAAGTAGTCGAAAACATTTTATTTCATTTCACTCAAACTAATGAATTTTATTTACATCGCCCATTTTTTTACTTTTATCTCTAATAATTACTGAACCAATTGTTTTGAAATGGGGACTTCTGAAGTATGTGAAACCAGATTGCAAACACCGGAACGTAGCATGTGTACCAGGTCAGGGTTAGGCCATAATTATATTCAGATTTCAGCTATTTTAGTTTTATTAGGAGTTCGGTGACTCCTAGCCAAGTGACTCCCGTAGTATTTGAACCTGAAATTATGGCTTAACTCTAACCTGGTACACATACTAAGTTTTGGTGTCCGCCATCTTAGTTCACATACTTGAAGTACCTTGAAATGATCATTCGTTGAGGATTGTATTTTTCGCTGAGAGGCTATTCATTTTACCTTTTTCGAAACTTTCTATTTGTGATTAGTTTGTCACTTCGAAATTTAGCGTGATGAACTCTTTCAAATAATACAAATTATTTGTAGCGGTCCTACGATCTTTATCGAGCTACTCCCGTGTTACGTGAAAGTAGAAAGTATTTAACCGAACACTGGACTAGGTAAGGAATGCATATGGTATACTACTGCTTCACTGTGGTACATATGGCCTCTAAACAGCATGGTCTGGCCCTACCAATATATATGACACTATTGCTCGGCAGTGTTGCGCATTGTGCTAAGCGTTAGGAATACGCTCGCCACCGCATCTCTGATCACCCTTCGTGGGATCGCAGGTTCGAATTCCATGCGGGGATGATCATGTACAAGAAGATTGCTGGACTCTTCGCCGCCGTAGGGTGGTTCACGTATCCGCTGGTCGGTTACGGCTTCCTCCAGCATCAAGTCCATGCTTCCGAAAACAATTAACTGGCTAACTAATCCCATACCCGACCTGGACTGGTAAACGGACGAGAGGCCGTGGTTCCCCCATATGATTAAGCCGTCTTATCGGCTTTCCTCTCACCCGGGATAAATATGTAAATTCTATTCTAACACCAGTTCTAACTCGCATCCATTATTTCAGTATTTTTTCAGTTGGAGCCTAGTGCTTTGCCTTTAGCCAACTTGTATTGTATATGAAAAATCCTGATCCCAACCACCATAGCGCAATTCGAAGCAGAACTCTATTTTCTATGTATACCCACCCCTGTTCCAAATCTTTCATTTCAGTATTATTTCAATTAAAGGTACATTAATTTTGCTTTGCGCCAACTTGTATAGTTTATGAGAAACCAGTCTTTTTACCTCCATAATTCGAATGAAACCTCCATTTTCTATGTATACCCGCACTCTGTTCCACACATCACACATTTTCTCCTAACATTTAAACCAATTAAGCAACATAAACATCAAATTTTATTACAATGTCAAAAGCACAGGCACAAAAAGTCAAAAAGGTATGATTTATAATTTTAAATAATCAGGGAATGTCCCTTACATAAGTTATGACCATATATTCATATTCGAAAAATCAGGTAGGTGGTTAAGTGCCCAAGAAATTTTTATCCCGCGGTAACAACACAGCAACTCAACTCAAAAGTTTAAAAAAAAATGCTGATTAAAATGGCGGAATCTTTTTTAAAATGGGGTAAACAGAATGTTGAAAATAAAAATTAAATACTCGGAGAATATCTCCTACATAAGTTATCATGTGTCCACACTCGAAAAACCAAGTAGGTGGTTAAGTGCCCCCGAGGCTTTTAACCCATGGTAACAACACAGCTAGGCTTAGCTCTTCAACTATGCCATTCAAGCAAAAGCGTGATAAAAAATAAGGATCAAAATGACGGTCTCTATTTTAAAATGAGTAGAATTTTATGATTTTCACTATGAGATAACCTACAATGTGCGCTAGCTGTAGTTGGCATTCGGCAAACAGCCAGTCGCTCGGTACCGTCTGTTATAAATTTGTTCTCGGGTATACTTTCCGAAAAAAGAAATCTTTTAGCTAGACAGAAGCCGAAGGGTTTATGAAAAAGAATCTCCCCGACCTCTGACCCCAGAAAAAGTCTGAGAAATTCATCATAAAATTAAGTTATCCACTGTTGCGGAATTAAATACGGAAGTCGATGCTTGGGAAAACATCCATTATACAGTACTAAGCAATGTTCCTCTTTCATTTTAGTTCATTGATGGTTTTTATCACCACTAGTTGGCAGTAGACAATAACTCGACTCAGTTTAATATCAATTTATAATTTTTTCCCCGACCTTTGACCCTAGAGAACTTTTGGTTTAGTCACCGATAATTAATTGCTGATTTGGCACTGTTACGGAGGTAAACACTGGAGTCTATGCTTGAGGAAACATTTATTATACAGTATTAACAATGTTCTTTTTCTATTTTAGTTCGTTGCTGCCTTTTATCGTCACCTCACTGGGAATATTTTCTTCTCCTATCCCTTTTTGAATTCCTGCTTCTTTCGCGACGTTTTTTACTTGCGACCGATTTTGCACCATTAGTTCTTTTACCGGTATCATACCCTTCGTCAAAGTCACGTGACTTCTCAATGACGTAAAATGGTCTCCCGGTTGCGCTTTCGTAGGTTGGAGGCTGGGACCTCATTCTAGGTAATGAATGAGTGAGCCTCTTTCTGCGCTGACTCTTAGGCCTATAGCTATCAGTGCTATCGGACGCCCACCCGGAGCTACTCGACAAATCAGATGATTCGATATCGCCATCTTGCGGATATGGATTTTTGATAACAGCGTTCGGTTGGTAGTGCGGGTCGACCATGATCCATCCTTCCATATTAGGCATTGCTTGCATTGACCTTGACTTTGACCTTCGCATAGAGCTTTGTGACCTTGAATTTCTCATTGAGCTCCGAGATTTTGATCGTCTCATTTCATCTTTTCTTGAAACACGTGATCTTGATGATCTGGCTCGAGATCGGGATGATTTTAATCCTCCAGGTGGCGCCATCATAGCTGGTGCGGTCCTTGATTTTGAGATGTGCATAGGGGGATACATAACGTGTGGATATTGATGACGGGAAATTGTTTGAGACATCATTGGCAAATGCTGCATATGATGATAAGACTGGTGTTGCTGAAAAAAAAGAATAATTGAAAGAGGCAATTTTGGATATGTGTTTGTAATAAGGGGTGTCCATAAAGTCTTCAAATTCTTTAAAATTGCAAAGGGAATTTATCGGTACCATGTATTGTTTTGGCCCTTGCAGATGTATTAAAATGAAGTAAAAAATACTCAAATAATTACTGAATAATAAAAAGCCTGGTTAAGATATATTGAGAACTTAAGTCAAAAAAAAAATTGTAAAAAGACTTTATGGACACTCTGTATGTTTAAGATGCAGAGATTTGCCAAACTTTCCAAATGCTTTTACTTTTTATTATACGAATCATAACGTTTCTAAAAAATACCGACTATTACACATCAAAGGTTAGAACAAGGGCCATTCTGGCTGAGGTTTGCCAACTTTTCAAACATGCGACGCGTTTATTTTTTTTATACAAATCATATTGCCTTGAGCAGTACACAACAAAAAAAAAATGCTACCCAAACCCGGGTCAAAATATAATTTTAAAGGTGTTGGGAGCTGTGATCGGAGTCGACTCCGAATAATCCCGAATAGGACTAATTTTTACAAAATTGGATAGACAATGTCGAACTTATACCCAGCGAGGAATTTTCAAATGAGAGAGGGGGTCTGAAATCTTTAATTTTTAATGGCCAAGTAACAGACTATAACAGCTAGCGGGTCCCGCCGGCCGGCACCAAAAAACGTGCGTTTCAAGAGTCCTTAGGGTATAAAAAGCGTTCCAAGCTACTAAAAATTGATATGTACAATACAGAAAAATGTTTTTTTACACTTCGAAAGGGAGGGTTCCAACCCACATAACCACCTTCTTTGTGCGCCCCTGATGTTAAACCAGAAAGAGTTTGAGCCCTGCAATTATTAGTAGCGCATACCATATCGATGCCTATCAGTTGCTGCTTGCTCATTGCCTTGTTCGTAGAGAACAGCATAAATAAGTGTCGTAATAAAACTCTGCTAACGTGTTGTCCCGAAAATGAGCCTTAGACTAAATTTTAAAATGATTTCAATATGAGCCCTTATTTAAAATAAGACCTAGTCTATAGCGGGTGTTATTTATAAGCAAGTGGATATCGGCTTTTCAACTTTGTTTTTTGAATAAATGAAAATAAAAGACAGTCCTCCAAAATAAGCCCTAGTGGTATTTTTCGAAAGAAAATTGAAATATGACCCTATCCTTATTTCGGGGAAACACGGAACTAGAGAATATTCTCTTCTTACCGGTACAATCTGCTCCGTCATATATTGCTCAGGCACTCCGCCAGGCATTGTAGACATATGTAAGTTATTTGGTTCAGCAGCTGCCGACTTGGCCCGTTCTTGTTCTTTTCGTCGTTGCTTTCGTTTCTTGTTTTTGTCAAAAATGCAACTGGAATAAAGAATGTTATTCGTTTATATCTTGAGATGTTTGGCATCAAAAATGAATACACCTAGACAGGCATATTTCGACATGCAATGTGTTAGGATTCTAGTGTAGTAGAGCAGTGGTTTCCAATCTTTTTTTAAGCAAACCAATTTTGTTTAAAATAAATTTTTTAAAAAAAAACTCGCGACCTAAGTATATGATTGCATACTAAACGATATGTAGTGCTCTTATGCCTCAAAATTAAATAGCCACTACAAAATAGGCATTACTGGTTTCTGTGGCCTCTATGGTCTTCGTTTTTTGTGTGCATTGAAGTCATCAAATTAAAAAATTGCGCTTTTTGAGGTGGTTTCTCTCTTGCGTAAAAAAATTTTGGGTAGTCAGTTGTGGAACAGAACCGGTAAACTACTGTGGCTGATTGCATATCTATTTGGTGTCTATAAATTAGAGCATCGCTCTTTTGTTTGGTCGAGTAAATCTTTATAATTTTGTGGGATGAAGTTGGAATTGAATCACCAGGCAGCTGGTTGGACGTTTAATATAACGGGGCGTGCTTGATGTCCATGTTTGTCCACTAAGTATGTATACTCGTCCACTATTATTATTAGACAGGAAGTGTACATATGGATTGTTTTGTTAATATTTTGTTGGTATTTTTCTTCTTTCCTTGTTATGAAGAAATTGCTTATTTCATTAACTATTGGATCAACTGCTTTGGAATTTTCAATGTTTAAAACATTGCATTTATCGCTAGAAAGCTATTACTTTTATTTATTTCATCAACTTATGTGGCCTCCATGGGATTCATTTTTTTGCGTGCGATGACGTCATCAAATTTGAAAATTGCGCTCTTTGTGGCAGTTCCGCTTTCTCGTAAGTTGATTTTTTGTGGTCAGCTGTGGCACGGTACCAGTAGCTTACTGTGGCTGATTGCATAACTACCTTATGTCTATATATTTAAGAATGGCTATTGTTTGCTTTCACTAATTTTCTAAATTTAACAAACTTACACTTTCATGAGGATAAAAATGATCGTCAAAGAAACGACTCCTCCCGCTGCTACTCCAGCTATGATGTAGATGTTCAAAGGTTCGTCCTCTTCTTCTGCTACCGTTATAACGTCTGGAAATAATAATTTACGTCAGGTATAATATAGAAAGTGAGAGAGCTAGTTGATAGCGTGACAGGGCTAAGTTGTGGGTATTTCGGAAGACGCAGTATCCTGGCGGTTGTAGACTTGTAAGAAACGGCTAATTGTTGCATAATGGGTCTAGCAATGCTAGCATTGCTGAGTGCGCGATAGCCTAGTAACTAGGGCCTATTATGAAATTGCACTTCTGTTTGTGTATGATTGTACACGAAACTGTTTTATAATTGTATTTCTGGTACCTAGCATCATGACCTGTGTCATCAGTTACAGATGACTGATCATTACCAACCAGCTGTGAAGCAAAAGTGGCCATGTGCTCTCTGTACTTGAGGGGAGCCTCCCTGTCGGTGTGTGGTAAGTGTTTTGATTCGGTTAGTAACCAATTATACTTTGATACTAAGTTAACACTTACTTGAGTGGCCGTGATCTACTCCTCGCCTGTTAGTGTTTTGCCCATAAATGACAGGCCCTTGTCTTAGTGGTGGGGGCGGTCTGAAGTCAATTCGGCTTCCTGGAGCCGGCGTTCGTGGCGCAGGTGGTCTCGATGGTCTGGGTGATGATGCTTTTGGTTGCTTGACTGGGGGAAGTCTGTAAAAAATGTTTTTGAGTCAGAGAAGTATTGACTTTATGATATTTTTTGTGGAAGTTTTGCATGAAATTCTATATTAAAGAGTTATATAGTGTTGTTGAGCGCCATATGTATATTTAGTTGACACTATATGTATATTTAGTTGACACTATATGTATATTTAGTTGACACTATATGTATATTTAGTTGGCGCCATATGTATATTTAGTTGACACTATATGTATATTTAGTTGACACTATATGTATATTTAGTTGGCGCCATAAGTATATTTATTTGACACTATTTGTATATTTAGTCCGCGCCATAGGTATATTTAGTTGACACTATATGTATATTTAGTTGGCGACTTGGCGCTATATGTATATTTTGGCCGTATATGTATATTACGTTACCAACATCATTCGTAGAAGTTGGGTTTTAAATTATATTTGATTGAAACTTTATCTAACAATATTTTGACTTGAGTCAAAGAATCTTTCGTGCAAAGCCCCGCCGCTGATGCAAAAGTCCGAAGTTCGAGAAGAACGTCCCCCGCCACGCTTTTACAATATAATAAATAATTAGTAATTATTCAGTTGGGGGCATTTGTGATTTTCTAAAAAAATTAGGGATTTGGAAAATCCAGAAACGTGATCGGGCTTGATCTCGTAAATATTCCGAGGCGTTCGGTTTTTAGAGACAAAATTTTGTTATACCGCTGTCGGTAGATGGAGTCAGAGAATCAACATTTTGAATAAATTAGGTTTTGACAAAACACCCTAAATTTTATTTTTAATTCAAGTATATTTCAACTGTGTCATAAACGCGAAACGCAAAGTGAAGGTGATAAAATATAATTTTCCGATTTGTTCCCAATGTGAAGAAAGTTCATGAGCCTATTTCAGGCCATATGGAGAATGAGAAAATTTAATGACCTAATCGACTCAATGGAATTAACCATAAACAAACTCACTCCTGGCCTGGTGGTAAAATCGAAGACGGACTTTCCACTGGAGTTGCTTTCTTAGGTGGTCCTCTAGCTCCACCTGCCGGTTTTGAAGATCCACCTCCTGCGGGCCGCCTTGGCTTTACGAATGCAGAGCTTTCCGGACCTTTGTTCTTCTTTTTCGGTTTACCAGCTTTAGGTTTCTTTGACTTCTTTGTTCCCCCTTTCTTGGGCTTCAGTGGGAACGTCCAAGATGCTGTGATAAATGATAGAGTATTGTATTTACTTATCCAATCAGCCAAGTAATTATAGCGTTATCTCGACTATGTTGGCAACAGAGGTTAAATACCTCGGGTTCAAACGCACTCACTACCTTAACCAAGATTGAGTAGCCAATGCTGAAATGGAATTTCCGCAGTACCTATTTGTACAAGGCTTTCCTCAGCGTAGAAGTCATAAATATGTGCAGTATGGGAAAGAATGGAATTTGCTGAGGTCAAGTCGATAACTTTAGAATCCCAAAGACTGAAAATTATTCACTTACTTTTAAATCCGCCCGGTTCCTTTGTAGCTTTATATCTCAAGTCAAATCCTTTTGTTTTCTCTCCCGATGTGTCTCCTTGCAGGTCGAATCTTACCCGCGTTCCTGAGATAAAAATTCATCAATATTAACGTATTATACAAAGAAGTGATAGAGGATTTCAGTAATTGACTCGATTGACTCTCAAAAATTAAGTTATTACTATAAGAAGTGTTGGGGGAATGTTTTTTTTTTTAAAGATTTCATTCATTTCACAAGTCGTTCTTTCCAAAGATGCAAATGCACTCGGATCATCAAACTGAAATGAATCAAACTCGACACACTCGAACCGTGCTTTTGTTCCCGTATTTAGAAAACGTATTAGGCGGAAATTCATTCAAGTCGTTACCAAAAGAATCGTTACCAAATCTCCCCAGGGTCAGTAACTGGACAGAGTATTCAGAATTCCAAATACCAAACATAATTTAATTAAAAGATTTCTAAATTTTAAACGGGGGGTAACTTGGGGCTCTGAAAAGATATTACCGTAATTTGACAATATTATATCGGAATTCATCAATTAATAGAAATTGAAATATTTGGTAATTGAACACAAAATCTTAAATTTTATTCAAAACTAAAAAGATCTACGAACTCTAGAAGGTGGTGACTTGAAATAACAACAGGAATTTGAGTAAATGAAGATTCATCAATTTAATTGCGGTCGAAATATAGCACAACAAATTTGAAATAAAATTGAATTTCCTTTAAAACTAAAGAGACTTTCACTTCACAGTAGGACAGCATTTTCCTAACTTCTTTCCCTTCTTAAAAGAGGAAGAGGAGTTTTTTACCTGAGTATCCTACTTGAGAATTGAACCCACGACCGTTGGATCAAGAATCCAACGTTTTACCAACTAAGCTAGTTATGGAGATTTTTGTTTAAGGTAATGCGAAATAAATCAAAACAGAATGAGAAATAGTTTTATCGACAGAATATTAAAAAAGAAATAAAACAATGATTGAAATTTAGGGAAAACTCACCCCAAGATACGTAATCACCGGGTCTACTCGCTCCACAAAACTTTCCCTAAAAATATAAAAAGATATTTAAGCCCTCGCTGCTAGGAAAATTGGACCAGGTTCACAACCCGCCTCTGTATTCTGTGTCAATCATTGTTAGTTCATTATTTATTAACAATTGAGACAAATTGTGGTAGTGTTTTAGTGTGTCCCGATTCTAATCAGCTCCCTTGTCACTGGTCCTTTGCATAATCGCTCGTTCCGTTCATATTACCTGGTATCCGCCATATTATTTAAAAGGGAACGGCGTTTAGTGAACCAGCCCGGGAAAATTTCACCCAAGAAAATTCTTTCTGAAAAATTTATTCGTTGGGAAATTTATCCAATGGAATATCCCACCCAAATAAAATTCAACTTTATTCCTAGCCACCAGTTGAGAAAATTAGAATAAAGTAAGGTTCTTACCGCAGAATGCCCAATTTTGTAGTCCAATATTTCAACGAACTGAGTGAAGCAACTCTTCCGCGATCCCGTAACGTTCAAAGTATGGAACGCAAGTTTTATACGATAACCAGGGTTGGACGTTATCCTGGAAAAAAAAATCAATTTTTATTTATCGTAATAGTTCAATAGTTTTCCATGTTTTTGTATACAGTAATCATCACATGTCTTAATTTCATTGCACGTCTCACTGGTCACTAGTATAAATACTGTTCATTGAGCTGTAAAACAACAGTGGAAGGATATTGGACTGCCAACCAGACAGCAGGTTAAGAATAGTCATGAATATATGGTCCCAATTGAATTGCCCCTTCTTAGAGGGCTATTGGTCTAAAATATATACAGCAAGTTAGGAATAAGAATGTATATATGATACCAATCGCCATTTGAATGGATTTCTCCCTAAAGTGCTATTGGAATGCCAGCTAGACAGCAGTTAAGAAGATGGATGAATATAGCTCTTATTGCTTAAATACCCACGCTCCTATCAGACGAAAAGAAAATCTAAGTGTAGATCTAAATTTTCTTTAATTTCTCTATCCACGATCTACTTTTATTGGTTTGTCGGGGATTCCATATAAACAGTGGGCTAGGAGTAGAAATGATGCACGGTCAAACTCCTTCTCTCTCTTTGAACGGCTAATATGATACCTTGGAAAAAGTGGGAATAGCCCTATTTTATTTTTTTTAATATTTTATTCACTTATATGCTATTCCAGCTTTACAGCAATTTAGGAATATAGTGAATATAAACCCTATTGATTAAGAACTTACTATCATCTGTATCGAAAGAAAACCCTCAGATTTTTCAACTCCGTAATTAACGTTCTACTTTTATTGATGAGTCGGATATTCCATACAGACCTGTGATTCCCAAAGTTGATTGACTGGGGGCCAAAATCAAAAGCAGAAGGATATTTGCGGGTGAGGAGATAGTAGCGCCCGGAAGTGGCCGATACCGGAATATATAATTAAGACAACAGTATAATTGAATTGTTACGAATATACACGTACTTAAACTGTCATAATGACGTAACAATTGGCGATCTCAAAAACACATAAAGAAAACATGTGTTCAACTATTTCACTCAAGTTCGGCTGGTCACATTAAATCGTTACGTGGGCCGTAATTAGACCTCGGTTTAGGAGCCACTGGTATAAACAGTGGGCTAGCAGTAGAAATGAAAACAAACTCTCCCTCCCTCCCAAAGAGCAATATTATAACACTTACATCCAGCTGCACTGTATCTGCGTATTGATTCCATTCGGAAACCCAGGGCTGACGATCTTATTCCATTGTCCTGGTAGAGCATGGAGTGGGTGGACGCAATGCTTCCCTGAAAAAGTAAAAAAAAGTTCACAGAATAGCATAAAACAGTGATTCCTCCTCCTCATAGGTGGTGAACATTCCCCTAATATTTAAAACAACCCGTCTAACACTACATCTTACTCTCAACTTGAATATAATTGTATTTAAATACTCGAAACGTGGCGTATATACTGGTGCAGGTGGCCAGTCAAGTACATAACACATTGGTATAAGTTGGAAATGTTTTTTTTTTAATAGCAAAATACCTACCAGCCCCGAGATTTGGAAACACACCCCTCCTAAAATGAAAAGTTGGAGTCCATAATGGCATAAAATATAACATCGAACGCATTAAAACTTTAAATTTATGATGATACGAGAGAAATCCGATTCCAGGCCATGACGCTTTGACGCAGGGTAAAAAGTACAAAATATAATAAATGACTCACATCCTGGTGCCTTTATTGCTGCATCTGTCCCACGTAACATCAACACCAACAAGACAGCTGATATCATTAAATATTTCATTTCTATTGTAAGTAATGGAACACTGTGGGAAGAAATTTAGGCGTTATCATTATGAACATGGTGTTTCTAAGCAATGTATTTCCTTATCATAATAGGATAGGAGATAGGTTAGGATTTACATATGTTTCCCGGGGGAGAGGACAGTCGATAAATCGGCTTAATCGTATGATGGATGAACCACGGCCTCTCGTTCGGTTACCAGTCCATGTCGGTTATGGGATTAGTTAGCCAGTTATTTGTTTTCAGAAGCATGGACTTGATGGTTGGGGAAGCTGCAGGCTTACGTGAACCAGGAGTCCAGCAATCCTCTCGCACATAGTTTACCGCACAGGGGATTTGAACCTGCAAACTCACGGTCTGATAATGACAAAACTTTCAATTTAATTACCAAATTACCAAATTCGAATTCCCCGTATGCTGTAATTTCGTCACTAATTGAACTTGTTTTGAAATATTTTTTATTTAAAATATTTTTAATAAAAGCAGAATCAAAGTCAGAAGCAACACTTCTGGCAACTAAACTATCTCGCCTAGTTAATTGAAAAATAAAAACACTGATAGCATAATCTTTTCCACAAAATAGCAAACATATTTGTAAGCTTTTATTAGGTTAAAACACAAACTTTATCAGACAAGACCTAACCGACTTCGAACTTAAAATAATAGAAAAGGGAAAAGTCACATTAATTTGCTATGAAACAAATTAATGTGACTTTTCCCTGTTTTATTATTATAAATTCAGCATTCTCAACAAAATATTCTCGCCAAAAAAGGAATTCTTCCGCTCAAAACGTAAAAGCGTTTTTCTGTGGTCTCATTTTATCGTGGTATTCATCTATGCGAGAACAGGTTGAACCAGCAAACATAATACGTAGTAGATTGAAAACAAACACCACGCGACAAAACCACATCGCGTAATTGGTTATTGAATAAGTTACAAACAAGTTGTGTGAACAAAAGACATTTGTTCCAGATGTGTACCAAAAGTCATATAACTTTGTCCCCATGGAAATAAAAACACCAAAGTTTTAGATGAATGATCAAACAGCGTAAACAGATATTGAAGATTTTAGAAACAAATTTAGTCGAGTGAAAAAAAGTATATTTGTGCTCTTTTGTTAGGTCAAAATCAAACTTAGTCTGTTAACTTAAAATAGTCTGTTAAAGTAACAAAATATTATGGCCATAAATTTACACGGATTGCACCGAAATAAAAAATAGAAACAATAATAGCATAATATTTGCCACAAAACATATTTGAAACCTTCTGTTACGTCAAAATCAAACGTCAAAATTTTTGAAAAAAAAGAGAAAAAGTCACATTAATTTGATACGAAACAGGACATTGCCAGCGTTAAGGTAAATATACGGATTGCACCATACTAGAAACGTCACACCGTTTTTCTATAATGTCTTATTTTATCGCCGACAATTTACGGTATAACAGGTTTTAACCACAAACCATAATACAAGCAGATTGAAAACATACACCGTGCGACAAAACCACAACGCGCAATCTGATTTTAAAGAAGTTACATACAGTGGTGGGATTCAGCCGGTTCGCACCGTTCTATAGAACCGTCTCACGGAATTTTATGAGATCAGCAAACCGGTTAGAATTAATGGTTACTGTCAATGTTTTGTTTGTAAGAGAACCCACTGAAAAATATGACTTTTGTGAGGGAACCGGCTGACAAAAAATTTGAATCCCACGACTGAGAGTGTCCATGAAGTCTTAAAAAAAGTTAAAATTGCAAAGAGAATATATGGATACCATATATTGCTTCGGCACTCACAGATGTATTGAAGTAAAGATATTTGAACAATTACTGTTTAAAAACAATAAACCTGGTTAAGTTATATTGGGAACTGACTTCATAACAAAATTGAAACTGTAAAGGGACTTTATGAACACCATGTATTATTTATTGTCTCGTTATTGGACCAGAAATGTATATATGGCTCGTTTTATTAATATGTTGTTTTTCATTTTGTTAGTATTTTTTATTATCGTCAAAATACCAATTCTACCTATACTTATTAAAGCCAAGCACTCCACCCGATATCAAAAACTTTCGCTCATGTTAAATGTATTATGCCTCGGGGTTTGGGCTACGTTAGCATTAATTTACCAATGTTAAGCCGTAAATAATAAAGCAGTAAAACTAGCGGTTAGAATTGTTTTTTCATCAAAATTCGTTTCTATAGTCTAGCGCAGAGGTTCTCAACCTGGGGTTCGCTAACCCCCAGTGGTTCACGAGAGGATTTCCAGGGGTACTTGGAAGACGAGTCGAGTTTTTGTGTATTGCTGTTTTTAATATTTTTTATTACTACCAGACGAAAATGCATGCCAATTTCAACATAGATTTTCCCTGATCTTGCGTTGTTGTGATTGTGACGCAACAATGTCAAATTCACGGCTTTGCAGGCAAACTGAAATCTCTAAAGACAGCGTGCTGCGAGCATTGGAGAAAGTGATTATGCTTATTGAAATTTGGGAAAGATTTTAAGAATTCATTAGTTAGGCGGACGACGAGGGCAATAATATAAACGCAGACAGAAAAAAGGTTGAGAACCCCCCTTAGCGCATGAGTCGGCAACAATTAGCACTGAAATAGTCATTTGGAATCTTCCGCCTCAAACTTAAACTTATTCGGAGCCACAACATCTACTCTAATGTCAGCGGTTATTAAAACTCTCTGAAAATCAGTTATGATGCAATGAGCTAGTTCCTACTAAGAAGCCAAATGATGCAATAACTCAGTCTATGAGGAAATGAAAAAATACACTTAAAAATTAATCCCAATACTTCTAAGAAAAGACTGCTGTAAACACTTCGATTCACTGAAGTCAGAGCTTCGAGATCAAAGAGTTGCAGGTTGCTGATTACTGGCTTAGCCGTTGGAGCGTTGAACGTAACTCTTTCAGCATCGCGGTCACACACTTCGTGTCAAATCATATGTCCAGACAACCCGAGATAGGAAATGTCAAATTGGAACGATTTCGGTCATTTCAGAACAGTGGTTTTCAAAGTTGATTGACCGGAAATTAGAAGCGGAAACACATCCGCGGGTCGGAAAAGTTGTGACCCGCAAGCGGCCGATACCGGTATAATTGAATTGTAACGAATATACACGTGCTTAAATTGTGATAATGACCTAACAAATAGCTGTATCGAGAACGCAAAATAAACAAAAAAAAAATAGAAACATTTAGTGTTATACTATTTCCCTAAAGATTTGCGGGCCATATTAAATTCGTTATTGAATCACTGCTTCGCCTCTATTTATAAATATTGCTTCAATTTATTACATTTTCATGAGCAAACGGATGGACATAATTCGACAATTGGGACAAAATCGTCCACCACAGTGGCGGGCAAATTACGGGCCACCGAAGTATTTTATCCGGTCCGCTTGTGTCTGCTGAAATTCCATCTATAGTTTTTATGGATATAAATTTCAGTTGAAAATACCGATGAAAATATCGTCATAATAATACCGATTGTTACATTGTGCTTCTTATTATTATTACATAAAAGTTAGCCTAGATGTTTGACTATTTTCTGTAAATAAACTATTTTTTATTCATAGTTTTTTATATTAAAACTCTGGCCCAGTAAACAAATCTATTTTACTCAAAAAGATAATTGCCCACCCCTGTCTATCAACTTTCCACTCACCAGTATTAATATGTCAATTCCACCCTACTCTAATTTTCACGGTTCAGCATTCTTAACTATGAATATTGCAAAAATACATCTTGCCAATCCTAATGCCTGAACCTTCTAATTATCTTACCTACCCTCGAGAGCAATGTGGAGAAACTCTAAGTTTCGATCCTATCTGATTCGTCTTATCAATTTTCTTCTACCCCTTCAGCATTTATAGTTTTTTTCTGCTTCCCAACACCCAATACTGTCGTAAAATAATATTTAATTCATCAATACATCGCCTCTATTTATAAATATTGCGAGAATATATCATATTTTCATGCCCGATAATTTGACAACTGATTTAACCCCTTTTACCCCCTTTCCCTCTCTAAAAAAATAAAATAATTTCAAAATTCTATTCTTTTCTAATTCTTAATCATCAACACTGTTTAGCATTCTTAACTATGAATATCGCCAGAACACATCCTGTCTATCTTAATGCCTGAAGCTATATCTTAGAAGCCTGACTGGTTTATGTAATGTGAACATATTTCCGTGTATCATGCGTTGTAGATTTCAAATCACGCTTTTATTGCGTGTAGGATAGTTTCTTAACTTTTCATGACGCAAGCATGTATTTGTTTGTAGACGAACACGCATGAATATCAGAGCAAGCTTCAGCGCATTGCACGCGCCCATGTATGGATTATTATACACAGATTGTCACAAAAATATCGCAAAAAATACTTTCAATCTTTGCTAAATGTCAATAATTTGTTATTCATTTGAATTCCAGTTATATATACAAAGAATTTCAATGAATTAGCTAAACAGAATATAATATCACGACAATAAATTAGACCTAAAATAAATATAATAAGATAGCAACAAGGATATTGGATTCGAAATTGCGGCTGGCAATTATATGTATACTTGAATCAAAGTGAAATTATTTCCTTAAAATGAGTAGACGTAAATTAATATCTTACTCGTGAGTCAGCAAAATGATTGCGTATTTCCTTTACCACACAATTTATTGCGCATGGTTATTAAAGTTCTACATAAATGAGGATGTAATAATTTTTCAAATAACATTGGATTCTGAACGAAGGCTGCCAATTATATATATATTAGACGAGACTTTCTGATATTCCACTAAATTAGTAACCGCCACTTTATGGCCTTCTCGTGAATCACCCAAGTCCCAAATGGTGTTACTTCAAGACAGTATTTCGTGTGCGTGGTATCGTAGTTTTACATAATAAAAAGTATGGGTGTGTTTATAATCTTTTTGTTTACCGGTGTGTTCAATGGTACTTTGTCGAATATATTTTTCTCTGTTCCGAAATACTTTGTCAGGCGGTTTGTCAAGTCTGCGTTCATTTTGATCAGATGGTTGGGGCCACTGCAGGTATTTGAATTGAATTTGTTTTGTCTACGGGTAGAAATATCTAGGATTAATTACTTATTATAATTGATTTAATTGTATAATTATTTATTTGCAAATATCGTATAATATGTTAGTATAGGATTTTTTTTTTAATTCGAATAGATTAATGGCACAAAAGACCACTAATGTTATAAGCTCCATAAAACATTTAACAACAACAAGTATCGAATAAATTTAACTCGAGTCGGTTCAGTATTTGTGTTGGGCATTTGCGAATACCGGATGATTTCAGAATCGAATTGAATATTTGTTTCGAATCGAATCTCGAATACTTGGGAGATATATATTTGTATGTAACTATTTTTTATAGCATTGGGTCCTCCAAACACATAAATTACTGAAAACATAAAATACATCCCTCGGACTGATTTCTGTGCGTTCACACACAAGAAAAAAGACGTTTTTATCAATAACTCAGTGCAGAAAATAGTCATATGTCAGAATTGCGTTGAAAAAATATAATTTCATTGAAAAAAAATGAGAAATTTACCTTGACTATTGGCGGAAAGAAAAAAAAAAGATGGCGGCGATTCGAAATTTCGCTCTGCGAGAGAGCCTTGTGCGATCTTTTCATCTGTTTTGCATCTGACAAATTTTTCGATCAATTTTTTTTTGTTTAATTTTGTTCATCCCGAGTGTAGGTGAGAACAGTGTTTGAGAAATCAGAGGTACTGAATAGGGCTGGGCATTTTGAATCGAATAGTAACTTAGAATGATCTAATGATCTAATTCTTATTCATCTATAAGCATAATATATTCCCCACAACCTATTTTTCGAGTAATACGGCAAAATAATTGAAAATTTACGCACTCAGGCAAAATTGAGACTTGCTCGTGAAGTGCCAAGTGCTACTGCACTGAGAATTTATGTCAAGTCAATGCGACCAGGTCAACAACTATGAGATTTTTGAACGTGTTTTCTTCCAATCACGATTTATGTAAATCGTGTGCAGCATAAGTAGTGATATCAATCAATCAATCATCTCGTATTTTATTAGCCATCCGGGCAAACTTGCACAATAAAATGGAAGTAAAAATGAAAATATATTCTTATTCGTACCTTTGCTTAAAATAAACAGGATAACCGCGAAACTAGATAGCGATCGGAGACCGCCGACTCATCGATCGTTAGCAGCGACGAAAATTAGGGGATCCCCAAAACAGAAATTCCGGTTTCGATTCTTTTGCTCGGACTCAATAACAACACCGCGTGTCTCATCACTAATTGAATAACAACTCGGTAATTATACGACATAATTCATCCAAAATCAATAGGCGTCTAATCGGAGATATGATGAATGCACATGCAAAATTGGAGCAGATTCAACCTCGCTTTCGTGAGATATCGCGTAACATACTGAAGTGTCTAACAGACAAACAAACAAACAGACAAATACCGAGATCGATAAGTAATGACCATTCGATCTACTTGTCAGTGGCTACCTTGCATATTCATGATAGATTGATATTCATAATCCCTTGTCCAAAATAAATAAACCGGTTATTAATGAGTTCAATACAAGAAAGAATCTGTTTTTTTAAATTCTGAATACCACTACAGAAAATAATATGCCAATCCACATTTGAATGTGTTTTCTCCCAATTATATCTCAAAACCTTGATTACGAAACTCCAACCGCACGACTTGAAATTGAATTAAATGCTTGAAAAGAAACCGCGCACTTGTGTAACGTGTAATTTACCTAATGGTGATTACAGAGTCTGTCTACACGATTTCCTAAGTGGTCACAAGCTGGCTATCAAGTGTTAGCAAATAAGAGATCAATAATAAATTGATAGACTGATTCAAGCGAGGCCCTTCTTGCGAGGGCTTTTCTAGTGATACTGGAGTTGGGGCCAAAGTCGTGTTTCTGAACTTCTCATAGTGTGGTGGTCGGAGTCAAAATTAAATCTTCAGAATTTGATTCTCAGACTTTTAATTATGCTAATTGAAGTCAGAACTTCTCACAGAACTTCCAAAAACATCAAATTGACCAACCATTTTCAACAGATAAAGAAAGCCTACACACACTAAAGTTTGTCTCCAAAATTCGGTTTTGTTTGAATTGAGAGCTGGAATCAAAATTTACTTTAACGCGGAGTAAGGATTTGAAGTGATGATTTTGTCACCCGGATTCTGGAATCAAAGCCGAAGTCTTGTCCTAAATGACTCAGAGTTTGGGGTCGGTTTTATCTCGACTCAACAGTCATGGATTTTGGTAGCGTTTATCGTTCATTTCTCTCTACCCTTGAGTCGCAGTTTCTCTGACTTTTCATGATGAAGTAAAAACTCTCAACAATAACTTGAACAGTTGACTAAACATTCCCTATTATAGCATCAGCATCGGTTACAGAAAATTTCGTTCGTTTGCAAATTTTTTTGAATCCCCTGTTCTCTCTAGACTAGAGTCATTACCAAAATGGGATTTAGAATCAGTTCACAAGACTGCAGAATAGTCGTCGTAAACGTATTATGAACGCAGAAATATATATTTAAATTTCTAATATGACAAAAACAGAAGTGGAATCATAGTTGCGTTGCCCTCACCAAACTAAATCGAAATGGCATGCTTGTATTTTTGGGATGGTGAACCTGAGGAAGGCAATTAAAGAATGCCTGCAACAATATCTTCGCATAGCTCTCCAAAATTGTTCAACATTCGGAACTTGAAGCAAAAATACGAAACAATACAAAACTTTGACACTGATAAGCGTAATCTTGGGATAATTATAGCGACCGTAATTCTAATCTCGACAGTGACCGCTCTTAGTGTTTTGCTTATGTCACTAAACTGGCAACAGTAACTTTGGGTATTGAACCCTAACCCTTTTGGCGTTGAAGGTAGGACTTCAAAATTTATATCTCACCAATCGGGGTTGTTTAGTATCATTAATTATACTGAGTTTACATTCATAATCAATAATTATGTTTTTCCTTGCTTCATTTAGTTAATATTAGTCCCTCCAGTGAGAAAGCACTGAACTTTTACCGAATTTTTATTTGATTGCTATTTCAACTTTTTGACTACTTCGTCAACGATTCTCACATAATGCTGTCACGAAGTGAATGATATAATGAAGGAAGCCTCACGTAACTGCTGGTTGGTTACGGCTTCCTCCACCGCGAAGTCTATGTGTCTGGGACAATTAACTGACTAATTCTATCTGGATTCCATTACCCGACCTGGACTAATGATATGGCGAGAGGTCGTAGTTACGAATTACGAGGTCAGGATTTAAACGTCTTATCGAATTTCCTTATTCCGGATTTTTTACATAAAAAAAACCTTAGAAGTTCTAATAGTCTTTCTACTATACAGTGAACTTGTAATCCTTCAAAGCCAAAATCTTATTTACAATAAACAAATAAGGTAGTTAATTACAGTACAGAGCCGCCGCAATTTCCTTTGTATAAGTTTAAGAATGTTTCTCAATCCACAAACTAGATAGGCAGGTTCAATGGCTGAAAGTCCTAGAATAGAGGCCTTTTAGGCAAATTATAGGTATGGCCCGAACAAGGAAATAAGAACTTCCTGTTTGAGGTAAAAGGTCTTTAGAAATATGAGTTACACTATCTAATTCTGCAAGTTTATTATAGAGTTGCAAACATTTTCTTTCGTTGAGACTTTTTTCCGCTGGCAAGAATCTAGGGCGTCGGACATAACCAAACCAAAATAATTACACTAAGTGATGATAATTACGATTGAGTCTTACTCAGTCGTTTAAAGAAAATGTTTAATTTAAAAAAAAATTACAGATTTTCGCGAGTGCGTTTCCTAGGGTCTACATTTTTTCAAAATTCAATAAACACCGTTTCAACAATCTTTATATTTATAGTAACTAGTACTGAGTTAAAAAGTATTCTATCGCTTTCGTTTATATGCTGAATCTATTTCTAACTTCAATATAGATAAATATATATATATCCATAAAGTCTTAAAATTTTTAGGATTTTAAAGGGAATTTATCGATACCATATATTGTTTTGGCCCTCACAGATGTATTAATGAAGTAAAAATACTTGAACGTTTATCGATTAAAAACAACAAGCCTGGTTAAAATATATTGAGAACGGACTCCATGACAAAATTTAAATTGTAAAGGGACTTTATGGACGTCCTATATATTATTCAGCATATTTAAACAGTCTAAGCGTGCTAGCTCTAGACTTACGATCTTTCTCTGAGCTAAGTCGCAACCATCAATACCCTTGCCTTTTGCAGTCGAGAGCTTGATACCATAAACTTTTTAAAAAATGGTTAGTGCGAGTTGTTTGCGCAAAACGCTTTCTCAAAATTCGTCAACCTGCTAAACTGGAAAGTAAACGACTGACCACCGTAGCTTCGTACTTGAACTTGTAGTGTGAAAGCAACACAACTCAAAAGTGTAAACAGAGTAATTAAAATCTAATAAAGATTTCCAAAGTGTTCCCCGCCTTGTAATTATTCACCATTATTCACACTAAAGAACTCATAAAACAACAATAAAAAATCCTGTCATTTTTTACAACCCGTTACCGGAAATAATTAAATTGAATTGAAGGGGAGCATGAAATTGGGCGCGTGGGGTTTAAATCATATTTTTGCTTTTAACTCTAAAATTTGAATAATGCTGGCTTAAACATCAAATCTAAACTAATACTGACAGCATTTCGGTACTCTCGTAGTGTGTGTATCAGGTTATGGTTAGGCCGTAATTTATTCCGATTTGCTTATTTTAGGGTTATTACGACTGCGTGTATTAGCCAAGTGAATATACCCCTTGCTCATAGGTTTCAGCCCCTTTACACAACTTGATGTAAATTAGTTGAACAAAATTAGTTATCTCTATATTGGTACACAAACTTCTGGAGCGCCAACATTTCCCTAACAGTGTTAACTTGAATTGATTCAAAGCCCTTGACAACTGGCCTTTACGACATTCAGTCGAAGCATCGAGACGATGCTTTGAACAAACTTTAAAGTCTTCTATCAGTAGGCTACTCTTTCCTCTTCTAGTTGAGGGCCAGGGACATTGTTTTGAATAGGCTTCTATCCATAAAATTAGCATAAAACGACTTCAAACACTTCATATATTGTTATTTTCATTTTTTATTCATTGTTTTTATGGGAATTTAGTTAAGGAACCAGAAGCCAATAAATGAAATGCTAAGTCTATGCTTATAAAACCTGGCTAACTATCCTATACCCGATCTGTACTGGTAACCGAACGACATGCCGTGGTTCGTTATACAATTAGGCTTGAATGATCAAAGATATACCCTTTCATCGGTTTTCTTCTCTTCCGAGATTAATATAAAATTCTGACTTATACTTCCATGTGAAATATCCCACCTATGAACTATGAACCAAACAAACATCTCTAATTTCACAACTTCAGTCCATTCAAATTTAAAATCCGTAAAAGCAAACCGGAAAACCGAATACCGTAACCATTTTACCGCTGTTATTAGCAGCTGTAAACTTCTAATTGTTACCTGAATAACAAGTGATTGCGAAATTAAGCTTCGTGTGACGCTTTAGCACAAAGAATAAATATAATTGGCTGTAATTGCAAGTAATAGCTAGTGTTCCCATTGATGTAATAATAACCATTTTTGACGTGTTTTTGGCGCGTGTAACTTGAGTTCATATTCTGTTGTTAGATACTCCCTGTGCAATAGTTTAATTGTCTTTTCTTGTCTGAATTGCATATAGATAAAAATATGTAAACTATAAATATATATATATGTATAAAACCTAATACTGGCAAAACAAAATGATCTTTATGAGTTTAAAAATAGTGATAAACCAAATATGAATTTGATTATATTTATACAACATACATATTTTACTTTAAGTTGGGTTGCGTGAGACTGATCCTATTGCCCTATCCTTTCTGTATGCCTTTATGCTGATGGATCCGTATACGTGTACTGCAAGGATGCTGTAGCAGTAATATACTATACTATGCAATTCAAGGGTCCCGCTGCACACTAACGAGAGCTCCCGAAGTATGTGCACCAAGATGGCGCACAACCTGAACACAGTATTTGTACCAGGTTAAAGTTCGGTTGTGCGCCATCTTGGTAAACCATCTTGAACCTGAACCTTAACCTGGTACAAATACTGTGTTCAGATTGTGCGCCATCTTGGTGCACATACTCCGGGAGCGCCCTGTAATGTTCGTGTTAGAGTGCAGCAGGACTCATTAATTGGATAGAATAAACATATATTAGTATGAACTCGCGGAATTGAGTGGAAAGTTGCAGAACCCATTTCTGTCCTGGCGGAACTCTACTATGCTGACGAACCCCGGCTAAAACACTTTTCTATCTCCTATAATTCACCATTCGTTATTCTGTACGAAATTTGATTGTAAACTCAATTCTGTCAATGCTCGTAAATTATTATCCCCGAAGGGAACACTATTTTTGAAATATGTAACTCATCGCCCGAGGGTTAGACATAACGTGTCTATATGATATAAGATCATGTGGTAAAGTGGATACTTTCAAAAAGTGTAAAAAGTTACTCGAATTCCAAAGTTATTACATCAGTATTTTAACAATATCATTAGTAAAACAAAAATGGATTCACACTCGTTTATAAGTAATGAATTGGCAAAATGTTAGTTAGTGATAGCAAACTGCTCTATAAACCTAAATTTATCGCCTGAAAGTCAATTTTTTGTCAATTTTATTTATATCCTTTTAATAAGAAGTAAAAGCAACTTGTTGTACTGGTTGAAGCTATCGTTAGCTGATTACACAATACGAATATTTCGAGATAAATCTGAGAAAAACTTTGTTTTGGTAATAACAAAAGCTGGTTAAGCAGCGTCAACTGAGTCTCGTGTATCACTTTTAGCTTATATACCGTTAATATAGGGTTGATTGTCACGTGTTATCTGTAATCATTATAATAGTTAACGGAGCTTTTGTACAGAGCCAATCGCGACTATGCGAGAAGAACACCCCGCCACGTTTTAAAATAAAAAAAGATGTAACAATAATTATCTAGTTTGGGTTAGGGCTAGCGCGAGTAATGATTTGAAAATTTGAATTTGCAAGCGCAATCGCATTACTCACCCTAACTGGATAATTTCTAATTTTATTTTTATTGTTTTGTGGGGGGAAGCCAATACGAAGTCCAAGCAATATGTAGTGCTGGTTAAAGCTGGCGTTTACTGATTACACAATACGATACTTTTGATGTGAATCTGAGAAAAAAGTTTGTTTTGGTAAGAACATTTAAAAGCTGGTTAAACAGCGTCAACTGAGTCTCGTTTTTCATATCTCCTACATAACGTCGATATAGAGTTAATTGTCACTCGTTTGTCTGTAATTAATTGCCACATAAACACATTGTAGGATTAGACTCTATGTGGCCAGACGTAGCGACTGCGAATGTCATTTTCGGAATCTCGGCTCGGCGGTGTGGCACGTCGTTCTAAGCGTTAGGAATACCCTCGCCACTGCACCTTTGATTACCCTGCGTGGCTTCGTATGTTCGAGTTCATTGTGGGAATAATTATGGGCGAAAGGATTTCTGGACTCCTTGCCGCCGTGGGGTGGTTCGCGGCTTCCTCCACCATCAAATCCATGCATCTGAAATAATTAACTGGCTAACTAATAGCGCACCCAACATGAACTGACAACGGATGTGAAACCGCGGCTCGCCATGTGACTAAGCCGTCTTATCACCTTTCTTCTCGCACGGAATAAATATGTAAATCCTATCCCAATTTACAACTGCAACATTTGGTTTATCATTTGACTCTCATATTATTATATATATTCAAGCATCGCTCTCTTGCTTTATGCGACAAAACTTTAGACTTAATTGTCACTTGTTCCTGTATAATTATGAATCGGGAGCTTCCCTGCTAGCTTTTCTGGATATTTTGTTGCTAATCTGTTATTTAAAAACATAGCGGAGCATTTTTTCAAATTTCACATTTTTGCATTAGTGGCGAGGCTTCGTTTTCGGAATTTCGGCTCGGCGGTGAGAAGCATCGTGTTAAGCGTTAAGAATACGCTCGTCTCCGCACCTCTGATTGTTTTGCGTGGTTTGCAGGTTCGAATCCCATGCGGGGTTAATTATGTGCGAGAGGGTTGCTGGACTCCTCGCCGACGTAGGGTGGTTAACGTAACCGCTGGTCGGTTTCCCCCTTCACTAATGCAAAAAAGGGAGATTTGAGAAAAACTCCTCCGCCACGTTTTTAAATAACAAATTAGTAATTATCCTGTCGGGGTCAGAGTTTGGTTTGATAATGATTCGAAGATTTAAATTTTGATCACAATCTGCATTCCTAGCCCTAACTGGATATTTACTAATTTTCTTATTTTGAGCGTTGACGGATGTGTTTTCTTGAAGGGGGTTTTGTACTGTAGATAAACTTTTCGATTTAAAACTGTCGATTACTTTCAAATAAGACGTATAATAAGCGACATATGTTGTGTCGGTAATTATTCCATGAAATTCACGCAGATTTATAATTAAATGATAATCAAACAAAACATTTGTTTCTCTATAATTATTAATGTAATTGGTTGTACATAAACAAATTGAATCTGAATTCTTGTCGCCGTCGGCAGTTTTCGGCTTCCTCTACCACCAAGTCCACGCATCTGAAAACGAATAACTGGAAAATCAATCTCATACCCGACATGGACCGACAACCAGACGAGAGGCGTATGATTCGCCATATGATTAGTCTCATCGGCTCTCCCCTCCCCGGGATAAATATGTGACACCTATCCTGCAAATATTATCCTAATTTCCGACTGAAACATTCGGTATGTAATCTGGCCCTATTTATCATTTTACCTTCGTATTCTTATGTTTGAACATCTCTCTGTTGTTTTATATATGGCGGTTCAAACCTTGATTGAAATTATGGAAGAATTGCGCCAAAAATTTTATCTACATGGACTAATTAATCTGCGATGAAAGCTGGAGACGATTATAATAATGAGGGGGGGGGGGGGGGGGGGGCCTCGTTTGCCCTTATGGCCTATGTATCAAATATGGCAATTGCAGGTTACTTTGTAGTTTTACTAAGTAATTTTTACCGAAGTTTTTCTAGTCCAACTTGGTCTACCAAAAACCATAGAAAGAAAATAATTTTTGTAAATAATTTTCTTACCTGTTTCTTATTAAAACTGTCGATTACCTCACTACTACCTTACTATTATGTTATTGGCAAACCACTAATAACCTGATCTGTTTTCCTTACATCTGTTTAGGTCAGGTTATTTATTGCTCAGTCATGTAACTTATTCTCTAATATATTTTTGTACTGAAGCTTACTAGGCGTTCAATGGAACATACGTGCTTGAGAGAGAATTAATTGTTACGCCAACGAGGGAATTGCTTCTCTGCAATTATTCTCTTATGCTTGTACTTAAAGACATTGTGAGATTTCTTGCAATAAAGCATAAAGAAATTATTTGCGATAGACAGACCGACTACTAAGGCTGTTGCCAAATGTTTTTCTTTTGCCAGAATCGAAGTCGCACGTTCAAATTTATGTACATGGGAGCTGGAAACGAAGTCAAAAGTTTGGAACAAAGCTCTGGGTACTCTCGTAATATGTGTACCAGGTTAGGGTTTGGTTTTATTCCGATTTTCCTTATTTTAAAACCTTCACTGAGAAAATCTAAAAAACCATCAACTTATATCCAAAGGGCTACTATTTTTCAAATGTTCGGAAACTTTCAGTTTGGCATTGTTCACCCAAATTCATTACATACTGAATAATTTTCTAATCAGCTAGAATTTCAAAGTGAAACAGTTCGATTACTTTTGAAACATGGCGTATAATAAGTGACATATATTAATTTCGTGAGCGTTTCATGAAATTCAATTCATTATTTTAGTTTTTTAATGAGTTCGGGGACTGTCTGTGTTTGCCAAGTGAATAGTCGCCTGCCCATAGGTTTCAGTCCCTTCCGCAACATGATGTAAAGTAGGCGAACAAAATTAGTTCATCCATATTGGTACACACACACGCCGTTTCCAAACCTTCACTAAAAAAATAAAATGTAAAAACAGCGACTGATATCCTAAGGGATGCTATTGGGCAAACGTTCGGAAACTTCCGTGGCATTGTTCACCCAAAACCCTCCCAGAATAAATAATTATCTTATTTATCAGCATTTTTTAATGAAACAGTACGATCACTTTTAAAACATGGCGTATAATAGCCGACACATTTTGAATTAGTGCGTGTTCCATGAAATTGATGCGGATACAAGATTAATCAATAAACAAACAAAGCAATTGTTTTAATATAATTAGTAATGTAATTGAAGGCACCATATTTTCCTGTTGTTGTCTCACTTGCCTAATCTATTTTATCTTTTGAATGGCTGGGAACGATTTATTATGCTCCGAACGTAAGTGAAATATTTTAATTCATGTTTTTTGTGTGTTCTAGATACCGCCAGTTATTACGCCATTATCACAGTTTAATCACGTGTATAGTCGTAACAATCTAATTACATCTTAATTATACGTACCGTTATCGGTTTTGCTCCCTTCTTCTGACACATGAATGTTCTTCCGCTCCTAATTTTGCCCCAGTCCAATCAACTTGGGAAACCCCTGAGTTGGAAAGTTGGCCGATAACCTAACCGGATTTTTCTTAGCATGATACAAACAAAAAACTTTCAAGCCTTTACTAGAAAAAAAAAAACTTCACATCTTATATCCAAAGAGTTACTATTTTTGAAAAGTTGTTCACCCCGAACCATCACAAACTAAATAAATATATATCTTATCTGTTAGCTTTTCCTATTGAAACAGTAGATTACTTTTAAAAATGGCGTATAATAGACGGTAGATTTGGAATCAGCGAGAATTCCATGAAATTCACGTGGACTTAGTATTAATTATTGAGTAAGTTGTTTTACTATAATTAGTATTGCAATCAGTTGCGCCCTACCATCCTGTTATTGTCTCACCACTAATTACCGGATCTGTTTATTTTTTATTTTATTTTGTTAAAAAGTAGGCCTCGACCCACCGATACATCTCTTTTTTATTCTTTTTGCATATACAGAGTGTCTCAAAAGTTAGTAAATACTTGCAATTTTGATTTGCTTTCGAGGTTCTCATCAAAGAGCGTTCATTTCTTCAGAAAACATAATATGGATAAGTAGTAAAATTTAGCTAATTTATTTTTCATCAACCCACAGAATGACAAGGATATTATTCCAAAAAGTCAGGTGCAAAATTGCTGTTTGGCACGAAGTATATAAATCAGTAAGGCAAACTCAGCACCTCTTTAGCAGAGAATTGAGTGTCAGATCATATTAAAACTTAATTAAGCATTTCATTCTCTGATCATCAAGTTTTATTGTGTTTATTTTGTGTGAACATTGTTTCAACCAATTTATTCGCAATGAACCTGATAAATCAAATCTATCGTTTTATCCCCTAAAGGTTCGCCCATGCTATTTCTCACAAACGACTCCGTTTATATTGAGGGTAGGGAAAGTTATTGCCGCATTTCCAAATTTATGCGACCTTACCTATGCTAAACATAATAAATCAAGTCTATTTAGAGTTGTTGCAGTGACTTGTGACTTGTGCTAACTAAACCTTTTTGTCATTGTAAACTGCGGAGCGCTCCAGAAGTGTATGTACCGATACGGGGGTAACCGGAAAAGATGAATTAGAATTGCAAATGAAGAACTGAAACCTATGGGTAGGAGGGTATAATCTCTTGGCTAAGACAGAAATAGAACTAAATTGTTCTCAGTTCAACCGGAAAGCTTAATTGAAGAAAATCGAAATATAGTTATTACCTATCCGTAGTCCGTGAGCCATTTTATGTAAAAAACCGATACCCATGGAAATGGTAAAATTACTAAACTAAAGAAAGGGGAATTCGAAAGAGTAATAACAGCTTGCTAATAATAATGACTCATGGACTAAACCACTCTTATGACATGACGTAAAACAATCGGCGCTCCATAAGTATGTGAACCAAGATGGCGGACACCGGGACGTAGTACGTATACCAGGATAGGCCATTATTTTATTCCAATTTTCCTTATTTTAGTTCTATTACGAGTTCCAAAATGGTGGACACTGGAACGTAGTATGTGTACCCGGTTAAGCCATAATTTTATTCCAATTTTCTCTCTTTTAGTTCTACTACGAGTTCGAGGACAAGCCAAGAGACTCCCGTAGTAATAGTACCTGGAATTATGGCCTAACCCCAACCTGGTACACATACTACTTCGTCTGCCATTTGGTGCACATACTTCGGGAGTACCAAATAATGTTATGACTCAATAAACTGTAATATATGAGTGTATTTGCCCGGATACTTATACTACGGAAGCACCAACTTCGGTTTTCTGCTTATCCATAATAAAATTAATTGAACAATCCTGCAATAACAGTATTGTACAAGCAACATTACTCTTTGAGAAAGACATTGTGACGCCGGATGGGTGTAGAATGAACTGATTTAATAACACATCAGTCGTTACTTATCGATCTTGTTACTTATCGACCTTGATCGGTGAGTATGTTGATAGGTATTCGTCTGTTTTTCTGTTTGACTGTTTGACCGTTTGTCCGTTTGACCGTTTGACCGTTTGACCGTTTGTCCGTTTTTCCGTTTTTCCGTTTGTCCGTTTGTCCGTTTGTCCGTTTGTCCGTCTGTCCGTTTGTTCGTTTGTCTGTTAGATACACGCGATATCTCACGAAGGCGAGATTGAATCTGCTCCAAATTTTGCATGTGCACTCATCACATATCGTACCAGAAGCCTATAGTTTGTATGAACTATGTCGAGTTATTAATTAGTGATGGGACACGCGGTGTCGCTATTGAGTCAGAGCAAAAGATACACGCCGCTAGGTCAATAGGTCGGCGGTCTCTGATCGCTATCTCGCTTTTCATTGTTAATAGTAATGCAATCAGTTTCCCGCTACTGTAGTGGTATTTTGTCGCCGCTAATTATCGGATTTTATTTTTGATAACAAGAGTGAGATAAAGTGTAATACAAGTAACATATATACATATAGTGAATTGTAAAGCCGTTGACAAATAATATTGTAATTTTGTAATACGACACCGTGGGTGTCGCTGCTCGATTGTTGCTGAAACATGTTTCCCATTGCGTTTAAACGTTCAGCGAATTAAAGAGTGATGAATTCTATATTTTCCGTAATTTATGTGTTAAGAGGGCCCATTACAATAAACATAGAATGTTACAGATTCCAGGTCGAAGCCTCATGTCCACTATCTCACTCAGGTTATAACTAAATTAGGTAGGCCAGGCCAAACTGGGAAGTATAGATAGTGTCTTACACCAGATGTGTGCAACGTGCGGGTCAAATGCGGACCTCAAAAAAAAACAATTGTGCGCTCGCGGAGAAGTGCCAATTTTGAATGATGTGCGACGCGCGAAACAAGTTTTTAATTTAGTTATTCCAATCCCTTTGCGTTGCGAAGCCTATACCTGAGTCTAATTCATTATCTATGCTTATGATGTTACAATGACCTAACGGCTAGCTTGTGCGAAGCGAACAACTCATGCTATTTCTATCTGGCCCTCCTGTATTAAAGGTTGCACACCTCTGTCTTACACGACAGCAGTTAATTGTTCATTAACCATATTCGTGAATAAGTGAAAAGCGTCTCACGAGAGATTGAAAAAAGAGTAGTGGCTCAAACTTGAGTACAGAATATGACGAACCTGGCTAAATATTTTGTACTCCCGTAGTATGTGAACCAGGATGGCGGACACCGGAACGTAGTATGTGTTCGGGTATTAGCCAGGTGACTCCCATAGTATTTGTACCTGAAATTATGGCCTATCCCTAACCTGGTTACATACTACGTTCCAATGTCCGCCATCTTGGTTCACGTACTACGGGAGTACCCAAATATTTACGCGAATATTCGGTTTAAGAGTGTAATAAATTGAGACCGAATACCTTGATAGGAGGCTTTATTTCAACTTAAATCTAAAGCACATTTAGAATGAATCTAAAGTAAAACACAACACAAGTAAAAGTTACCAAATAACAAAAACTAATACGTATCGGATCGCTGACGCTAACAGTGAGCGGGTCGATAGTAAAAATGAATAAAGTTCAGTCAAGGGTACTCCCGTAGTGCGTGTACCAGGTTGGGGTTAGGCCATAATTTTATTTAGATTTTTTCCTATTTTAGTTCTGTTACGAGTTTGGGGCTGTTTGTGTTAGCCAAGTGAATATACCCCCTGCCGATAGGTTTCAGTCCTTAATGTAAAGTAGGCGAACAAAATTAGTTACCTCCATATTGTTACACACTTTGGAGCGCCGAATGAAGTAACAACACGCTACAGCTCAGCAAATATTGCTTTTAAACGCTCTACTACAATCATCGTTGAACTGCAACTGTATAAATTAAGGGTGGGCAATTACTTTTCTAAGTGGAACGGACACATATAATAGACTTGGTTACTGGACCGGATGCTCAAAACTCAATATGAAAAACTATGAAAAAAAAGCACAATGTAACAGTCATGATCATTATAACGTTATTCTCAACATAAATTTATATCTATAAAAACTATAGTCGTAATTACACAAATGGGCCAAGTTTACACTCCGGTGGGCCGGATTCGGTCGTAATGTGCGCACCCCTGGTATAAACAAATACGGTAGTCAAATTGATTTACATTCACAAGTTATTAGAAAGAGCAAGTTGTATAAAATCATTTCATAACACCAAAAAAACACGACTTTAAAGCTTCGTTTTTTTTAAGCACTGAGAATTATTTTAATAACTGACTCCAAAAAAAGCTTAGTACATTGGAACGATAAAATCGTGAATATTTTTTTAAACGATAAATTAGGATTTACATATTTATTCCGAGGAAAGGAAATCCGATAAAACGGCCAAACCATTCGGCGAACCACGGCCTCTCGTTCGGTGTCTATTCTATGCCGAGTATAGAATTAGGTATTATCTGCTTTCGGAAGCATCTGGAGGAAGTCGTAACCGACCAACGATTACGTGAACCACCCTACGGCAGCGAGGAGTCCAGCTATCCTCTAGGATTTGATTCCAACCTGCGAACCCATGCAGAGTGATCATAGGTGCGGTGGCGAGCGTGTTCCTAAAGCTTAGCCTGATGAGCCACACCACCGCCGTGTAAACCTATGTGGAATACGCAGGTTTGAATACCGAAGACCGCCGCGCCATTAGTTTTCTGTGTCAGTATTGTTTACTCAATTATTACGTCTTGTGTGAAATGGCGGGCATTAGATTTAAATCCGAAATCTTATTCACTCACTCGTTTACTTATCTTCACAAAAAAAAAAAAAGTGAACAAAAGTTTCTACAGAAAAGAAATATACTATGAAGTTTTTTTTTGTGATAGAAGGCGCGAGAGGCACCGTGAGATGTTTTAGCTACAACGTTTATAACGCTCTTACTGGTTTAGTGTGGAAAATATAAAAAAAAAAAAAACTGTGCAATAGTTGTGATGGAAAACATATTTTGAGGGTGGCACATAAATCATTAAAAAGATAATTCACAGCAAAAGGCAATTTTACTGATATCATAGCATAAATGATAGAAAAGCATTTCTACAGAAAAATTTATAGAAAGGCAATTATGGAGAAATGTGTACAAATTACAAGGAAAGCGAACAATCAACAAGGAAAAATGTTCCCAGAAAATGTAATTTAGAAAATTCACGTACAAAATTAAGAAGAGAAAAGATAATAAACTGTAGGAAGGCTTAAAACAAAGAGTATTTTGAAAACAATATATTTTAATAATACTCCCGAAATATGTGAACCAAGATGGCGGACACCGGGACGCAGTATGTGTATCAGGTTAGCGTCACGCCATAATTCCAGGTACAAATACGACTGGAGCCACTTGGCTTGCCCCGAACTTGTAATAGAACTAAAAAAAGGGACAATTGGAATAAAATTATTGTCTAACCCTAACCTGGTACACATACTACCTTCCGGTGTCCGCCATCTTGGTTCACATACTTCAAACGCCATTTTAATTCCACAAGAAAACATAGGTTGTCAACACAATCAGTTCCAACAATCTAATCCAGGACAGGTTTATCGACCAAGGACAAAAGATGTTGCTCAACTGGACTGACTGACCATGTAGGTTTGGCGTAAGAAATTACAATTTATTTACAGCGTTAAAAAAGCAAAAGTGGAAAACTATAAATGTCGGGCCAAACCTGAATTTAATCTCAATCTCAACAAATTCCTTGAACTATTTTTAACTAAAACATCAAAATTTGGTTTTAGTTGGGTTGTGGTGGCATCACGCAGGCAGATGCAATTACTCATCGAGCCGGATTTGGCCCATGGACTGAAGTTTACCCATGTCGGTTCTAACCAATAGGTGATCGGTAAAATTAATTGTGCAACTTGGATCCAGCAGATTTCAAACTATGTATTACATATTCAACATCGCTATTCTTCACTTCACCACTTGGATAATCTTTGGCATCCATCAATGCTTCCAACGACATATTATACATTTCAATCGCTTCATTTATATTTCCCATTCTCTCATGAGCGTATCCTGCATAATGGAGACAATGTCCATATATTCGATACGTTTGAGCTTCTTCTCCTAAATCTCTTTTCATGAGTTCGATTGCAGATTCGATCGTGATCGCATATTCTTCAAGTTGATTGCAGTAACCATGGCATAAACTGATGTCGAATAAACACCAAGCTTCTTCCTCTACTCTTACTTTGTGACCCATATCTTGGATAAGTTGCAAAAACTTTATCATTTCATGCATGAGTGGTGTCACGTGATCTTTAACAACCCTTTTCATTAAATCTTGTTGTGCCATCTTTCCAACCAGCCATCGTATTTGTTGAACAGATTGTTTAATTCCCATCACCGATTCATCTCCCTTATTATTGAGTTGATGTAGTTTGGCAGCGACGTAGAATAAAACTACAGATGAAATAAACTTATTTTCTGACTCGAATTTCAATGCTTCAGTTTGTATTTCATTGATAAACTGATTGTAGTTTGATATTTGAATAAGTCTAAGGAAATCAGTCATTTTGAGCAAGAAAGGTATCACGAATCTCAATGCTCTTGTATCTCCCCAGCTTACCTTTGCTTCCATGATGAGGCTTATTTGTTCAATGGATGATAAAATACCATGAACCGACTCATCGCCTGCATTCCTCTCTTTGTGCAGTTGAGCTGTGATGAGTAATGCAAGTACGGCTGTACTTGAATGTTTTACTTCGAAGTACGGTGTGTACTCTCTTGATTTAATTATCAGTTCGTCTGCTATTTGGCTTGGACTTTGATATAGTTTTGAAAGATCAATCATTTCTCGCATGAGTGGAATCACGTGACTTTGTAGGTTTGTTGATAAATTGACTGTAACGTTGCTCGCTTCCATGAAACACGTCCATATACCTTCTTTCGATTTGTCTAGTCTATCACTTTGTTGATAAAGCTTAGAAGCTGCGTAAAATGCAACCATGGCGTGTATATATTTATTTTCAAAAACAAGTTTTCTTCCTAGTTTAATGACTTCTTTAACTTTTGACTTGTACAGTTTTATTATTGTTTCTACCCCTCTGTCGCTAGAAATTTGGTTTGCGAGATTTGACCACAGTTTTTCCGGAGCCCCGAGGTGGTTTTCGTAACCTTTCATTATCATTTTGCTTAATATTTTTGTCCAAAAAACATCAATTAACGGTCGGATAGACTTAAACTTTGTTGATGTTTGTATATCCCGTTCTTCATTGTACATCTTAGTCATTTGTAAGACTGAAGTCTCATAATCTTCATCACAGTTATCCGTTTGTAAAAGTTTGTCTCTCTTATTGCGTTTATCTGGATGTAATTCTATATCGTTCCATTCTCTTTGATCTGTTGGGCCCTTCATTTTTCTTTTTGGATCGAGGCTCACTCGACGCTCTTGTGATTCAGCGGGATTGCCAGTTGTGAACCGGTCTAAAAATATTAGCCACGAATTATCGACGAGAATTGTTAAATTGCGTTGAAATAAATGTAAATGTAAGATGTCGCGCTTTTTTTATTATCCTGTTTGTTTTATGTTTCTATGCTTGGAAAAAAACCGAGCTGTACGTGCCCATTCGGTGCTCCAGAGGTGTATGTACCAATATGAAGGTAACTAATTTTGTTTGCGACTTTACATCAAGTCGTGTAAAGGAACTGAAACCGATCGGCAAGGGGATATATTCACTTGGGTAACACAGACAGTCCCGAACTCGTAATGGAACTAAAATACTGAAAAAAGGAAAATTGGAATAAAATTATGGCCTAACCCTAACCTGGTACACATACTACTGGAGTAATCGAGTTTCTGTCCAGCCTGAAAATTATTTTCCTTTTCATCCCGGTAAACTCACCTTCAAATTCCCTTCTTCCTATTTTTCTTGAAGTCTTTGTATCAGACTTGTATTTTCGATATGCCATCAAGCCTTTGATAATGCTCGATAACGCGCTTTCACTGTCGCTTTCTATGTCGCTATAAAACATAAATTTTCAAAATTTCATAGATTTCGACACCTCAATGGTCAAAAATGAATAATTGAAATATTACTCTGGGTTATCCATTGAAGGACCTGTACCTCGTCACTAGATGTCGCCACAGAGTTGAGCGATAATGCGGTATAAATAGTAAGAACGCTCGTTAGAAGTCATATTTCGCCATGAATTCTTCATCGTAAGTGGGCAGTTTTATGCATGTTCACGTCACAAAAACAACTCCCTGGGTAAAGACCAGATGTCAGGGTCAGATTTCCTTACATATATCACAAAGTGAGGGATCTCTGTAGATATTATGCCTTGATTTTGCCAAAACAAAGAAATGATTTTTAAGTCACTATGCTTAAATAGGTTTTCTGACGTTTGTACATTCAGGCAGGTTTTTTGAGTCGTGAAAGCTGAGAAAACAAATATTGCATAAGTAATATGACCCACCTTCCGTAAAATCAGTGGATGGTAATGAATCTTTACTATCAGCTGTTTCGCTTGTTTCATTCAATCTTGATAAAAATATGGCATCTGCAAACAAGGTGAAATATTTTGAATGCGAATGTTATGTCATCCCGGTTTTTCGAGTCCCAAAACAGGTCGAGTGGCTGTTGTTTCGAGTAAAAAGTGGTCTTCGAACCTTATTAGCTTTCATAAACAATAGTAAATTACATTTTTTGCCGATTATTTTTGAAGACACAAAGCAATATTCAATTTCAAGTTAGGTCTCTCTGGCGTCTAGTCTCGACGCGAGTACGAGTCTTCAAATGAATCGAGTGACATAGAATTATTGAAAAGTTGAGTCTTTGGAGTGTCTCCCAGTGATTGGCCTACACCCATCTAAAATGTCCAACATCTCTCTAATTTTGAGGTTCGGCGTCTTAAATCCTTAACTTAAATTGCAAAATGGCGTATATACCATTGCAGATATCCAGTCAAATACATAACACATTTTTATAAATGAAAATACTTTTATCTCTAATAGCAAAGTATCTAGTAACCCCCAACCTCCCCCCCTTCTTAAAATGAAAAACCGGGTAGCAGTCGAGTCATTGACTGAAGTCTTACAACAGGTCCAATGACTCGAGTTATCCCAATTCTGCCCGCGCAGGTTTTTCAATTAAAAAAAAATGCCATATCGCATTTTAAGAGTATTAAAAATTTCATTTTGACTTAAAGTTAATGTATGGAATCAAACGTTTTTGTTCAAATATTCAAGGAAAAGGTCAGATGAGATTACGAATAAAATGCGTATAGGTATAGGTCGAATTGGAACGATATCCCACAAGTTAACCTTCAAAACGCTACACGAGCTTGGAACTCTAGAGGTTAAGACAATGCCCTGAAGTGCATGGACGACGTTTTGAGCATCTATGAGTGTAATCTCAGAATCCTTTAAAAAACTATGTGAAAGTTATTCTTTGTAAAAATTGATAGACAAATTTTCTTTTTTCTGGCAACCATCTTGTATAATAGGATGATATTATAGACAGTACCACTGACCTGTGCTTTTCGATCTTATATAATTCGCAGATGAAAACCGACTTTCATTTCTTCGCCGAGATCTCGATGTGTCGAGTGTTTGATAGGCATCCGTAATTTTTCGATCTACATCAAAGCAACAGGTCGTCATAACAGATAGTTGTTAAGATGCCAGAACCACGTTTTTCAAACGAGGAGCAACCCCCCCCCTCCCCCCAAGCAAAAAAATCTTTTTAATTGTGAGGAATTTCGCTCTGTGTTTGTTGTAGTATCAGTAATATTTCTTACTTCCTAATTATGATTTTTATACTCGATTTGTGCACACATTATAAACTACTTTGTACATAAGCAGGACTGCGACCTGCGTGTAACACTAGCTAAGAATCAATCCATTAAAGGTCGATCAAACCAAATAGTTTTATGCAGAGTGAGAGAGGAATAACGTGAAGTGATGAATTTAACAGAAGAAGTTGTTAATCACTATATTAAAATGTATAGATATACCTTACATTTCAGACATGTCGAATAGAAGTGATTGACATTAAAATAAACGGAACAAAAAAATTAATTGAGACACAAAGGGAGTTTTGCTAAATATGCAAGTTCCACGCTACTGAGATGGTTTCACATAAAATCATGTGATAAAAAACAACACTGGTAAATCCATACTTCTAAACTTACCTCGGAATTTTTTTCTGTCTGTATTTCTTTTCGATTTCTTGTCAGATTCACTTTTTTGAAATTCGATAAAATCTCTGATAAGGTTGGATATTTCACTGTCACTGTCGGTTTCTGTGGAAATAAAATTGAATAAGAATATTCTACGTGAAACAAAAAGTTATGACATGTTTAGGAGGGGTTCACAAAATTCCCCAGGCAGATGTTGTATACATAGGGTTGAGTCTTGCTGCATCTTGACACAAATAAATTTCTGTCTGAAGTAATCTGACCTCTGTCAGACAAAATCCTTACAGAAATTCATTTGCGTTCTTGCGCAAGAGGACTCCAGAATTGCATAGAATGGCCATGTTTATTCTAGCTACCGCATTTTCTCCGTATCATACGCGAGCGGATTCTCTAACGCAGGGGTTCCAAAAGTTTGTTGACCGCGGGCCAAAATTTAAGCAGAAGTAAATTTGCAGGCCAAAAAAAGGGAGCGACAGAAAGGGCTTGGGTTTGTGCGCGCCATATAAAAATTTTGAAAAATAGGCACTCTGCATGCCTAATTTTAGACACACCTAGCATCGCAGTTTGTTATGTAATCAAATTAATAATTATATTAGCTAGGAGATAGAATCCCCGAGAAATAACGACTTTCAACAAGGAATTTGCAACTGATAGCGACTAATGAAGCTACTTGCTCATCTGGCATACGCCTTCGTATAAATGGCTACTTATGGATTGTTTAGTTGCACTGAAAACATCCCGATATATATAGATATAAATAAAAACGAAATCTTAACATAATTTAGCTGTGTATTTTTGTATATCCATGTAATTAGGGTTGGCTCAAAATCAGATGTTTAAAACGCGACTCCAATTCAGTACATTTTATTCGCAATAACGCATTCAGGTGATCAGCTGTTAGTCTGGACCAAAGTTCTGATTTGTTAAGGTTCATAGTTGTGTGTAGGCAGAAGATGTTTTCCCGTTGTTAGAAAGACTGATGCTGGGAAATTTACTTCTAATATCAGGGGAAATGACTTCCAAAACTTGCAGCACACATTCGCGGAAAAATATTCCTTCAAAAAACGGCGATTTTTTAGCGATGTTGTAGCCTACAACATAACTGTCCAATAACGTGGATTCACTTTCATTTGACATTTTTTGAACATGTTTGTTTGAATTTTTTTATGAATTTAACAATGAATTAAATTTTGAAATACGCCCGTCAACTGATCATTATTTGAAGAAGGCGTCGTCTCACAGTGGCGATGAATGTTGTATTACTTCAGGATTGGAATATTGTGATGGCAAGGAAGAAAATCGCTGAAGTTAGATTTTTTTTCACTAAATAAACGCTGCCATTTATTAAAAAAACGCCAATTTTTAATGTCTAGTTTCCGTTATTTGACATCTTTAGGCTTTTCTAATATAAGGCTGATAACTAAAATACTGCCTTATGTAATCCTAATACCGGTATTTATAATTGAGATGCCGGTATAATTGAATTGTGAATTTTTAAGAAAATACACCTGCTCAAACTGTAATAATGACGGTATCTAAAACACATAAAGTGTTGAACGCATTAGTATTTATTTGCGGGCCGCGGTTTGGGAACCCCTGCTCTAACGTGAAAGCATTCTTATTCTTGCTACACTAAGCTACAGCATCATTGCAATACACGCATACGAATCAACCAGCGCATGGGTATAGAGAACGGATAGGGAGTAAACCAAACGGATCTAGTTATGATATTTTCTTATTTAAGCAAGTTCAGTGTAAAAGCGATAAGTCTGCTTGAAAAATCAACCGACGGCAACGTCTAAGGTCAGGCATGGCAATCTTTTTCTTTAGTTGAAGAAAACTATTGAACAATTACAAAATAGGGGAGAGAGGAATTTATTAAAAAGGTAAGCAGCCACTGAGTTGTCTAGTTACTTGTGGCAATGGTATTTGCTTTCACATGTTTAATAAATACTTGAGAACATGAACTTTTGATTTGGTACGCTATTTTTCATTGTTGTCATGCAAACGAAACTTCAATCCGGACTTTCTATAAAACTCACATTACTAGGGGGTAACCCAATAATTTTTTTTCATTTAGATTTGTCCTGCCGTTTAGACGCTACATCTAAACAGACAGATAGACGTACAGATACACAGGGAGACAGAACGATTGATAATAAGGGTCTTATAGAGCGGAGATCCAATATAATATTAGAATAAAGAATAATCATCGATGGCCTGATCTTACCTTCAAACGAAACCCCATCAAATTCATCTTCACTAGTTTCATCTTGTCCTGATGAATATCTTTCTTCAACAGCGGCACCTGTAAATGGTGTAATATTACAAATTTCCTCAATAAAGTACAACTGGAAAAAATCCGTTTTCCAAATCTAAGAAGTATACGTGAAGTAAATGCTTTATTGATAAAAGAGACAACTCGCAAAAGATATAATTTATAAACTATGTAGAAAACCATCTGATGCAAAATAGTTTGGCAAATTATTAGACACCAAATGTGCATATGGATTGTTTTGTTATTATGTTGTTGATCATGTTCTTAGTATTATTTTATCTTCTTCTTACTACCTTCTTAGTATTCTTTTACGCATTCTTGTCGTTGGGAAATAAATTGCTTTTCTCTTTAATTACTAGAATAATTGCTTTGAATTTTTAGTGTTTAAAGATTGTTGTAGTTGCTAGAAGGCTATCACCTTGTGGCGGTTACTTTTGCGATACGTTTTGGCTTTTTTTTATTTTTATATATTTTGTTTATTCAGTTATTCTCTAACCAGGGTTTTCCAAACCTTTTGGGCCGCCCACCCCTATTTATGAATCTTAGTCTTGACAAACCCCCATCCTATTATCCCATATCATATTATCCCAACACAAACGATAATAATGTGATGGATGAGTTTGCTTTTCACTGAAAATCTTATTGATTTTTTGAGCAATTTATGACAAGCAAACTCGTAGGTCTACGGCAAGTTTCGATCAGTACTTTGTCATCACATTGGTAAAAGCTGAAAAAGATGCAATGGCTTTTTGATTAAAATCAATCATTAAAAATCAATAACGCTCCTTTCATATTGTTGCGGACCCCCCGTGCTGTCACGGGGGGTCCGAGTGGGGGGTCCGACCCCACGGGGGGTCCGGGGGTCACGGACGGGGGGTCCGGGGGTCACGGGGGGTCCGACCCCAAGTGATCCGCGGACCCCAGTTTGGGAAAACCTGCGTGACTGACCAGTACCTTCTGATTTTGTATCATCTTTTGTATTTTCTTTCAAAAGCCCGTTATTTCTTTGATGTCGAGAAGATGTTGATCGTAATGTTGGATTTGGTTGCGTTGTCGGTTTTCTAGAACCTATGTTGAACAGAAAATAAAAGATTACGCTTACATTACTTTTACACCCTGAACCCTGGTTTGGAACGATTGGGGGTATAACAATATCTTAAGAAATCTGTCTCAGACTTCCATCGCTGTCGAAGTTATCCCAGGTATACAAGTATCTATCTTGGTTGGTTCATTTGGTGAAAAGATTGTTGATAGCAAGCCAGGAAAAAGTTCTTTTTCTTTAAATCGTTCAAGCATAAAGTACAATGGTGTTGGAAAAGACGTAAAATATATGTAAAACGTATGTCTTACTGCGATATGCCGTAAAATTGCTTAAAAAAATTTAAAATATTTGGGGGGCTGGCTACGCATATGGTTCAAAAAGAAGAAAATTGAAAATATTGGCAAAGGATCTTACCTGTAGTTTTAGGTCTTGCTCCTGATGACAAACCACGTTTCTGTTGATGTTCCAATATTTCTTGGAGCGGAATTTCTTGCTGCACATCTTGAGTAGGTGGTGGACTTTGAGGTGGTGTAGAACTGCCTGAATATTTTATATATGGCGCTCCAGAAATGTGTGTACCAATATGGTGGAAACTAATTTTTGTAGCATACTTTACATCAAGTTGTGTGAAGGGACTGAAAGCTATGGGCAGGGGGTATATTCACTTGGCTAACACAGACAGTCCCGAACTCTAAATAGAACTAAAATAAGGAAGATCGGGACAGAGTCATGGCCTAACCCTAACCTAGTACACACACTATGGGAGTATCTGTTAACCTATTTAAAAATGTCGGTTCTTATTTTTCTAGCCGTCAATTGATTATAGTTGTACTGAATACAAGCAGAAGCTTAACTTTAATATTATTTCAATCAAATACTTTATGGAGATAGATGTCGGATAACTCTAATGGTTTCTAGTGCAGAGTTTGCATACCACTCCATATAACTATGCACTTTGCTTCAGATCTATAAATGCTCATATTCGCAGACAAACAAAACAAATCTATTTGTACAAGTGATGACTAGATGAATTGTGTGTTTCACAACCAGGTTTCCATGGGTATACAGCAAGATTCGTGGGGGTCAGTGAGCTTTCCATACTTGAAAAATCAAAATCAAAATGAAACACATGAATGAATTAACAAATGATTCTATCCAGTTCAGAATCTTAAGTTTGTTTAGTGGGATATTTGGCACAGTTTTGTTCCTGGAAATCTCTCATTATGAAAGAGCACACAGTCTCCTTGTGGTGTAAAATCGATATTTCTATCATATATCACTCATAACATTTACTGGATTTGTTAAAATGAGTCCACAAATGTTATAAAGTCCATTTTAATGGTCATTGGCGCAGAAAAGTTTGGGACCGCTAAATCAAAAATTACATTAGACAGAACTGCTTACCAACAACTTTAAGAATTGTTACATCTTCACCAACAGAGCTTCTCTCCTCTTCTTCAATTTGATGTAAAAATTGCACGGAAGGTCGATCTGGATATAAAAAAAAATCATTTTATTTGCAAATGGTTTGATAAAATTATAGTTACTGACCAACTTTTGAGAATTCAATTAAGTGAATACCCGTTGTTCAGTGCTTAGCTAAACAATTTATTTTGTCATCGTCACAAATGGGCAAAGAATTTTACTTTTCATTTCATGCATATTTGTTGCCCTATGTACCAAATTGCGCTATGTGTTTGATGGAATGAATTTCTCAAAAATACTCTCCGTGTATATTCGTGGGTCAAGGCCTTTGGTCAGCTAGTCTGTGCAAGAGTTTTTCACCCAGAGAATATATCTTATGAAACGCAAGTGCCTACAAATTAAAAGAATATGTTTGATACCTTTTCTGCTTTTACGTCTTTTTGGTTTTGGTTTGGGTGGTAATTGGATCACTCTCTCTTGCACTTCTTCGCTCATGGGGAGTGATGCCTGTAATTTTGCTGTAGGCAGTAAAATGGGTTCACGGCTGGCCGAACTTACAGTCGAGTGAAAATCTATCAAAAACAATTAAAATTCAAGTCAGTCATATCATTTCATATACGGTTTTCTCATTATTTTTACGGTATTTGCACGTTTTGAAGGGTTTTTGATGGGCAATTTACAGTTTTTTCAACTATTTTTACTCAATTTTTCACTGTGTTTGCAAGGTTTATGTTTTTTTTTACGGTGATTGCACGTTTTTGATCAATCAGACGATGTCGAAAGAATATGAAGTATCAAAGAATCATCGCGCTTGCATCGAACTGTTTGGCGTTTTAAATGTGAACATGGGTCGCGGAAAATTTTATTATGTCTAGTGGGGTCATGAACTTAAAAGTTTGGGAAGCCTGATCTTATTGGTTTTAGGAAAATTCGCCGCAGAAAATGTTGTCGTGGGTAGTCTCGCCGCAGGAAACTTCGCCAAATAGGAAAAATCGCTGCATGAAAAATCGTCACAAGAGCATTTTGCTGCAAAGTATTTGTGATAAAAACAGTTAGGTTTTTGAAGTACCTTTTTATTTTAAAAAGATTTGTTATTTAAGAGCATACCCTAACCCTATAGACCTAACTGTTTTCATGACAAATACTTGTTTTACAGAAAAATGCTCTTGCGGCGATTTTTCATGCGGCGAATTTTCTCATGTGGCGAAACTTATTGCGGCGTTATTTCCCAAGACGAAATTTCCCACGGCAAATTTTTTGGACTCGGAACTCGTAGGTCTACGGCAAGTCTCGATCAGTATTTTGTTATCACATTGGTAAAATCTGAAAAAGATGCAATGGCTTTTTGATTAAAATCAGTCATTAAAAATCAATAACGCTCCTTTCATATTGTTGCGGACCCCCCGTGCTGTCACACGAACCCCAAGTGGTCCGCGGACCCCAGTTTGAGAAACCCTGCGTGACTAACCAGTACCTTCTGATTTTTTATCATCTTTTGTATTTTCTTTCGAAAGTCCTTTATTTCTTTGATGTCGAGAAGATGTTGATCGTAATGTTGGATTTGGTTGAGTTGTCGGTTTTCTAGAACCTATGTTGAACAGATAATAAAGGATTACGCTTACATTACTTTTACACCCTGAACCCTGGTTGGGAACGATTGGGGGTATAACAATATCTTAAGAAATCTGTCTCAGACTTCCATCGCTGTCGAAGTTATCCCAGGTATACAAGTATCTATCTTGGTTGGTTCATTTGGTGAAAAGATTGTTGATAGCAAGCCAGGAAAAAGTTCTTTTTGTTTAAATCGTTCAAGCATAAAGTACAATGGTGTTGGTAAAGACGTAAAATATATGTAGAACGTATGTCTTACTGCGATATGCCGTAAAATTGCTTAAAAAAATTTAAAATATTTGGGGGGCTGGCTACGCATATGGTTCAAAAAGAAGAAAATTGAAAATATTGGCAAAGGATCTTACCTGTAGGTTTAGGTCTTGCTCCTGATGACAAACCACGTTTCTGTTGATGTTCCAATATTTCTTGAAGCGGAATTTCTTGCTGCACATCTTGAGTAGGTGGTGGACTTTGAGGTGGTGTAGAACTGCCTGAATATTTTATATATGGCGCTCCAGAAATGTGTGTACCAATATGGTGGAAACTAATTTTTGTAGCATACTTTACATCAAGTTGTGTGAAGGGACTGAAAACTATGGACAGGGGGTATATTCACTTGGCTAACACAGACAGTCCCGAACTCTAAATAGAACTAAAATAAGGAAGATCGGGATAAAGTCATGGCCTAACCCTAACCTAGTACACACACTATGGGAGTATCTATTAACCTATTTAAAAATGTCGGTTCTTATTTCCCAAGACGAAATTTCCCGCGGCAAATTTTCCGGACACGGATCTAAAGAATCCGTAGCTCTGATTGAGTTTACTAGATTCCCATTCATTAGATGCAAATTCTTACCAACAACTTTAGGAATTGTCACATCGATATCTTCACCAACAAAACTTTTCTCATCTTCTTCATGTTGAGATGAAAATTGCACGGATGGTCGATCTGGGTATATAAATAAATTTCATTTGCAAATGGTTTGTTGAAATGATGATTTGGTTCAATTAATTGTACGACAATGCTGTTAGATAATTTCAATTTTAAGCTGACCATCTTTACACATAATTCAACTAAGTCAGGGTGAGCAAAGTTTCGGACTGCATTGAAAAAAGTACATAATTTGGGTTGAAAAAAGTTTTTGAAATGTATGGCGGCTGGTATTGTTGAACCGGAGATGAGAGAAAACAATATTATTATTCTAGCAATTCATAATCAAAATGTTTTAAATTACGTTAAAAACAAATATAAATTTTTGTATGTATAGAAATTTCACTTTCCCCAAGAGCGGGTGTGCCGCACAAAATACTTTGGTGGGCGGTAGTCTGCCCACATCTGAACTGAGTGAATAGTTGTTATTCAGTGCCTAAAGAATTATTTTGTACCCGAATAGAACTGGCAAACAATTTCCTGTTCAAGCCCGATATGTTAATTTGTGATTCGTTTTTGATGAAAAACAAGTATGTTTCAAAAATCCCCCAGGATTATACGTAAGTCAGGAGCTCTGACCGACAAGTCTGTGCAATAGTTTTTGACGCAGATAATATATTTATTGTACTACATAGGCCTACAAACAGTAAGTTCCACAGCTTAGAAGAAGAGGGGTGTTTCGAAATTTGAGGGGTAGTAGATATTTTGTTATTAGTGATAAAATACCTTTTTTACTTATGAAAATGTGTTATGTATTTGACCAAGCATTTTTCTGGATACTCAAGCACAATTAAATTTACGTCGACATTTTTGTTATTGTTCACTTCTTATAGAAGTACGTAGGCTAAAATGAGAGAAATATCCAAATTATATATACCTTTCCTACTTCTACGTTTCATTGGTTTTACTGCATCAAGCACTGGCTCATTGGTTGGCACTTGCGTTACTCTTTGTTGTGATTCTTCGTTCATTGGAAGTGATTCGTGTGGTTCTGTATCAGGCAGTGGAAGTGGTTCATGGCTGGCCGAATTTACAACAGGATTAAGAACTGTGAAATGAAAATATTACAATTGAAGGGAAGCATTTCATTTTATATAAATCAATGGCACCGCTGTACATTGGAAAAAACATAATGAATAAAAAATTAATTTGTAGAATAAATCAAAAGAAATTTGTTTGTTCAAAGTTCTTATTTTTAATGGGAGTTTCTTACCATCGTTACAAAATAGCTTTATATCTGCCACTGTTATTTTAGGTGATACTATACTGAAAAAATCAGAATTTTGGGTTTAATGACAATGTTTCCAGCTTAGATGAGTTGTCGACCAATAATGCAAATATAAATATTCCATTTTTATCTGTATTGAGTAAAATACCAACAGAATTGAAACAAATTCTGCAAAGTACAAATGAACCGCCAACAATTTTATACGGCTACAACTTACGATTTATTAAAAATCAACCACGGTACGACTCTTGTTTTGTGTTGACAACAACAAATTGGGTACCAGGTTAGGGTTAGCCATGTGAATACACCCCCTTTTCAAAAGTTTCAGTCCTATTACATAACTTGATGTAAAGTAAGCGAACAATATTAGTTACCTCCAACTTGGTACACAAACTTCTGGAGCGCCCGATAGTAAACATAAGCATATATACGGGGACTATCTGTGTTAGTCAAGTAAATATACCCCCTGCCCATAGGTTTCAATCTCTTTACACAACTCGATATAATGTAGGCGAACAAAATTAGTTACCACCATATTGGTACATATACTTCTGAAGCGCCCAATATTGACCCCTCCCTATAATTAAACTTCTACAAGAAGTCACCAAAATTGTGAAATTTCAACAAATCTAACACAAACCTTCTCTTTCTTCCTCATGCCAAGGTAAAGCAGGTCGTTGTTCTGGGCCACATAATGCAGGTACCTCAGACCTTTCAGGAGTTTCCTCACCAATCCAGGCTAGGGATGCTTGTTCTCCTGTGCCACCTATTGCGGGATATTGCGGTGATCCTGATATAGAAGTATATATTAGCACATAAAATTGCCACAAGGAGTCAAATTTTGAGAAAATTTCATGTTTCAAAAATGTTGAATTATGTTTATACGTCAAATAAAACGCATTATCCATCGCTGTCAATAGTTTACTTGCTACGTGTTATTTTTGATATTTCTTTAGATTGGTGCTGCTGTTTGTCATATATCTGATCATTTATAATTAATTTTAAACAATCGGCGTTGCTTCAAACAAATACGTTAAACAAGAACATTATCAATTTCTTTTGTGCTATATACCCATGAGTTTTATGTACTTTTTGCATATATATATATAATATACATACAATTGGTCGTCCCAAATTCCACGTACTCAAGATTTTGCTCTCCAGTGGGGGTATATTCACTCGGCTAACACATTAATTCCCCAAACTCGTAATAGAACTAAAATGGGGAAAACCAGAATAAAATTATGGCCTAACCGTGACCTGGTACACATACTACGGGAGTACCCTTGACTGAACTTTATATTCATTTTTACTATCGACCCGCTCACTGTTAGCGTCAGCGATCCGATACGTATTAGTTTTTGTTATTTGGTAACTTTTACTTGTGTTGTGTTTTACTTTAGATTCATTCTAAGTGTGCTTTAGATTTAAGTTGAAATAAAGCCTCCTATCAAGGTATTCGGTCTCAATTTATTACACTCTTAAACCGAATATTCGCATAAATATTTGGGTACTCCCGTAGTACGTGAACCAAGATGGCGGACATTGGAACGTAGTATGTAACCAGGTTAGGGATAGGCCATAATTTCAGGTACAAATACTATGGGAGTCACCTGGCTAATACCCGAACACATACTACGTTCCGGTGTCCGCCATCCTGGTTCACATACTACGGGAGTACAAAATATTTAGCCAGGTTCGTCATATTCTGTACTCAAGTTTGAGCCACTACTCTTTTTTCAATCTCTCGTGAGACGCTTTTCACTTATTCACGAATATGGTTAATGAACAATTAACTGCTGTCGTGTAAGACAGAGGTGTGCAACCTTTAATACAGGAGGGCCAGATAGAAATAGCATGAGTTGTTCGCTTCGCACAAGCTAGCCGTTAGGTCATTGTAACATCATAAGCATAGATAATGAATTAGACTCAGGTATAGGCTTCGCAACGCAAAGGGATTGGAATAACTAAACTAAAAACTTGTTTCGCGCGTCGCACATCATTCAAAATTGGCACTTCTCCGCGAGCGCACAATTTTTTTTTTTGAGGTCCGCATTTGACCCGCACGTTGCACACATCTGGTGTAAGACACTATCTATACTTCCCAGTTTGGCCTGGCCTACCTAATTTAGTTATAACCTGAGTGAGATAGTGGACATGAGGCTTCGACCTGGAATCTGTAACATTCTATGTTTATTGTAATGGGCCCTCTTAACACATAAATTACGGAAAATATAGAATCCATCACTCTTTAATTCGCTGAACGTTTAAACGCAATGGGAAACATGTTTCAGCAACAATCGAGCAGCGACACCCACGGTGTCGTATTACAAAATTACAATATTATTTGTCAACGGCTTTACAATTCACTATATGTATATATGTTACTTGTATTACACTTTATCTCACTCTTGTTATCAAAAATAAAATCCGATAATTAGCGGCGACAAAATACCACTACAGTAGCGGGAAACTGATTGCATTACTATTAACAATGAAAAGCGAGATAGCGATCAGAGACCGCCGACCTATTGATCTAGCGGCGTGTATCTTTTGCTCTGACTCAATAGCGACACCGCGTGTCCCATCACTAATTAATAACTCGACATAGTTCATACAAACTATAGGCTTCTGGTACGATATGTGATGAGTACACATGCAAAATTTGGAGCAGATTCAATCTCGCCTTCGTGAGATATCGCGTGTATCTGACAGACAAACGAACAAACGGACAAACGGACAAACGGACAAACGGACAAACGGACAAACGGAAAAACGGACAAACGGTCAAACGGTCAAACGGTCAAACGGTCAAACGGACAAACGGTCAAACAGTCAAACAGAAAAACAGACGAATACCTATCAACATACTCACCGATCAAGGTCGATAAGTAACAAGATCGATAAGTAACGACTGATGTGTTATTAAATCAGTTCATTCTACACCCATCCGGCGTCACAAAGATTTTATTGATCAGCACACATGGTACAAGGCAACACCATTGAGCAACACTCACCACCAAGTGATCCGATGTTGGCGTCTCTTACTTCCGCTTTAGATCTGGATAATAGTTGAATATTATTTATACATTCCATATATATATTTATTTGAAGAATAAGGTCTCATTCGATGACCGCATAGAATATGAAGAGCAGGTTTTTGCTTGAATCCGTTAACTCAAAGAATCTATCTCTACTTGAATATACTCTAGACCAGCAGTTCTAAAACGGTGAGACGTTAAAAGTAAAAATATTTGTTAGATTTGATCTTGCTCACTTTATTTTGCATATTTACATTTGAAAACTTTTCATTTATGTATTTTCAACTTGTTTTCTGAATAAAACATACTTTCGCCTTACTATCTGTTATTTATAGCTTACTGCTATCTAGTTATTTTGGAGGTGGGGCGCGATACCTGCCAAATTCTAAAAAGGACGCGCGGCTCAAAAAGTTTGAGAACTACTGCTCTAGTCATTTCTTTTGATTTCAGAAGTAAAAATACAAAGGTAAAGTCTCCTACTCACCCTACGACGTCTCCCTTAAATACTGAGCCCTGATAAACCGGAGCCACATGATAATTTAGGGTGCGATTATCGTGAAAGTGTTGCACAACGACATTGCCTCTTTTTCGGCCGGATTGTGGAACAGCTTCTGGTCCTGTAATAAAATAATGAATGTATTGGGTAAGCAATGCCAAACCGGAAAGATTCTAGTCCTTACAAATATATTAGCTCGTTACACATCATATCAAAAAAAGGACTACGTGTAAAAGCGCCGTATAAAAAGCTTTTCATTGAAGTTGCAAGTTATATCGTGTTTTCTCGAAAATAAGACGGGGTCCTATTTTACTTTCTCTCAAAATATAACACTACGGCCTATTTTCGGGGGATGTCTTTTAATTCCATTCATCAAAAACAAAATTACAAAGTGGAGAATTTTAATTTTTTTTTTAAATTTAGGCTAGGTCTTATTTTTGGGGAAAAACGGTATATAAACGGTATTAATTTTACTGATTTGTATAAGACGTTTGTATACACCTTTAGTCACGAACAAGACTCTGGACAAGCAGTTACTGCTAGGTAATGAGCTATTATAGAATATCAGAAATAAAAATTGAGAAATAAAATAAAATAAAAACGATTATTTTCAACTCTGAAACTAAAATTGGTATTAGTTGTTCAGAAAAGCGTTTTACAATAACAAAACAATTTAGCGACATGTTCGTCTCGTCCAATAATGAATTATCATTGTTCTAAATTACTTTGAGAGAAACTGTTTTTGGCGCCAAACAAGGTAATAGAATATATACGATGTGACAAAACCCATGAACTGTTTATTATTAATATTCCTGGATATTTTTTTAGAAACTCCCGCCACTAATATAAAAATATGAGAACCCATAACGGCACTCCAAAAGTGTATGTACCAATATGTCATATTATGCAAAGAACCGATATCCGGGTAAATGGTGAAATTACTAAACTAAGGAAAGGGGAATGTAAGAAAAGGATAATAACAGCTTTCCAATACTAATGACTCATGTACTAAACCTCACTCATGACATAATCTTATAACTCAATAAAATAAAATATATGAGGGTATTTGCTCTGGTAAACATACTACGGGAGTACCCACATAACCGGGCCCTCTTATCAAGTTTTAAGCAGCGCATAATGCGTTCGCCAGAGTAGAAATGGAGATGTTTTCTACATAATATCCATATTCCCCACCTTCACTTGGTTCGTCAACTTGATACGCCTGTCCGGGACCTTGCTCTTGCTGAACCTCATCCTCTGGGTCTAAGTCATGAATTATAGGTCCCTGTCGTTGTTGCGATTCATTCCCTGAATCGTCAGTATCGTTGCTGGAATTGTTATCAATGATATCGGATTCGATGATTTGTTGAACAGCTGGATCCGCCTCGACTGTTTCTGAGTCAGTAAGATCCGATTTGTCTGTTTGCTGATCGATAGGCTCGATTGTTTGTTGATTGATCAGGCTGGGAACGATTTGAAGTTTCTCCGAGTCTGACATTATTCTAGCTAATTTTATATAAATATAATACACAGATAAATTTTAATTAGGAGAATACTAAAAATTTATTATAATACGTATACCCAAGGGAGGTTAAAACTGATAGAATGACAGAACATGTGTCGAAAAATGATTTTTTTGTGATGAAAATAATTATTTTTTTTCTTGATGTTCAGTTAATACAATGCTCTAAATCAGTGGGTCCCAAGCGCTGGGATGCGGCCCACAATGGGGGCGTAGACAATTTTTTGAGGGAGCGTGAAATTAATTAAATATAAAAATATTTATTATATTTGATCTTGCCCGCCTTACTTGGTTTTTAAAACTTTTGATTTATTTTATTATTTACGTTCCATCCAAGTATTTTCAACGTGTTTTTTGAATAAAACATACTTTCGCCTAACTATCTGTTATTTATAGTTATTTATTGTTAGTTAGTTATTTTTGAGATGGGGCGCGAGATTTGACAAATTCTAAAAAGGGCTTGAACTGTTTGAGAACCACGAGTATCAGAACTAAGAACCAGACAACTTGTAATTTTAGTCTAAAGCTGCCTCTTAGTCTTATCATACATTATAGGAAGTTTATTTTTAATTACACCTAAACAGGTCATTTTTTTGAACAAGGCGCTATATAAGACGTCACTGATATCTAATGATATTTACCAGGGGTGGGCAAGCTTTTAGGACCAGGGGCCAAAAATTTTGCCCACAAAGACTGGCGGGCCATGCAAGTGTGGCGTGAAAAGTTACGTTTTAAAAACAATATTTACAGTGTTACAATGTTACAAAAGCAAGAGTGGAAAGCAATAAGCCTTATGCCAAAACTAAATTCAATCGTAATCTTAACACATTTCTTGAGATTTTTTTAAGTAAAACATCAAAATTTGGTTTTAGTTTGGCTGTGGCATCATCAAGCGGGCCAGATTGAATTACGTAACCGACCGGATTTGGCCCGCGGTCCATAGTTTGTCCATGTCAGATATATACAAAGCTACTCTTATTTTAAAAGATTTGAAAAGACGAATTTCACAAAGTCAATTCCATGCATTTCAATTTAAATCAATTGAAATCAATTCAATTAAAATAGCTAAAATGGAGACAATATAGCTTGAAACCATTTTTATTTTTTTTAAATATTTAAAAAACTAAAATACCAATAGGGCCTTTCACATTGACTGGAACACAGATGAAGAGTCAATCATGATTAGCACAAGCAGGTACAGTAAGATAGCCAGTCAGCAACCAAAAGATTATGAAAAAAATATATTATTTCAAAGTAGTGGTCCCTAATCCGTGGCCCGCGGGTAATTACGGCCGCGTATCGACTGCTAGCGCTCCATGCGTTTGGACCACGAAAGTCCTTCCGCTCCTAATTTTGGCCCGCAGTCAATCCACTTTGGGTACCACTGTTTTAGAGTTACGGTATGGCGGCCATATTTCATATAAACTATCGAGTGAAAAGATTTAACACAAAATCTTCAAATATAATAAAATTTTCCTGGTTTACTTTGCAAACTGATGTTTGACTCGATATTTTCTGATACAACAACCTTTCTCTGACATGTTGCTCACAGTTATAATTTTTAAGTTTTCGTATCGATATACTTATCGAACCCTATTATCAATCTTTTCCTGTCTCTTCTGAGAGTTACCGACGACGCGGGACACGATTTTCGATATTTTGTGTTCCCATTAGAGAATTGAACCCGCAACCGAATGCTCGTTTAATAATATTTAGATACAAAGCGGTTCCAGAAAAATGTATTTTATATGTTTACCCCGTAACTAATTAAATTAATGCATTAATAATAAAAGTCAGCTCAGGTAATTATTCTAAATGAATATCTCATTTTTGAACAGGGAAACATGGTTTATTTTTATTCGACCTTTGTCTACGTCCTATTACTAAGCTTTTAAAAATATCAGATTCCCTTCACGACATCGTCCCAGACAAAAGACTGGGTATCTGATTCATGTTGTGACGTACTTCTAATAATTCAATAAAAAAGCATCGACTATTGGCGATGTTTGATTTGAGTATAAAGATGAGGTTTTTATATAAATGCCAAAAATGGCTCGTACATGTCTCGAGAACATCACCAATCAGAACAAAAGTTCAATTATATTCTATTGAGTATACAGCAATAATGTGTAAAAAGCCGTCCATGTATATTCATTGTAGCAAACATCCAAACAGGACCCAAAGATAAATTTTAAGAAAAATGACGTTAATCCCAGTTAATTCCTATTTAGCGTCAGTGACAAAAAATAAGTGAAAACATCCGATTATCTAGAATGGTCTTAATGGTTGAATTATGTATCTATGTCTAAGAAGTCCAGCCCTGGCCAGACGAAACAATACAGGCATACTATAGTGTTAGTGTGCAGCAAGAACTATGAAATCACTTAGAATAGTTATCTTCATTCTTGCTACAACATCGCAATATCGCAACAGCCGATACAATGGCACAAAAGAATGAAAGAAAGATAAGTAGTATCGAAAACCCAATCGATAAAACGTGAGTAAAAAATAAATGCATTACAGTACAAGAAATGAACAACGACAATTAATGTTACCGGGTGAACCTTTCCCATCGGGGATCAGAGGGGATTTCATACGTATCTATTTCATACTTAGAAAGCTATTGAAAACAAACTACTCTCAATTGACGGCGTCGCGTGCCACCCAGCACATAAAAGCCATTTCAATTTACGAATGTCCCATCTTAGATTTATTTGAATGGAAGAGACGTTGCGTTCGGCTTACTAGCGCTGTCATGTGGTCGCAAAAATTTTAGTATCATTACTTTATTTTATATTTATCATTAGTGTGATATAATAACGACCTTACAGTCTAAAGCAGTGATTCTCAAACTAGGGTTTGAGGGGCTCTAGGGCTAGGGCTCTCAACAACCTTCCCTGCGGCTCCCGTTAATGTTTTAAAAATTAATTATTTTTAAAGAAAATTTTTCATTAAAAACTAATCATTGACTCGAAATTAAAATGCTGAAGTCTATTAGTTAGTCGAATGGATTCCCCCGTGTTTATTTGCGTAGCGTTGACTAACCTACAAGATACAATAGTGACGCAACAGTGAGCGTTTTCGCGGACACTCGGACACTTTTCGCTTGGAAAGATTTCAGACATGGCTGTAATCATTGGCTTGCTTTCGTGGATTTTCAGTTTGTGTCGCATTTCCAGATCTTATGTATAAATCAAATAATTCAATGAATATTTTAATTTCTAGAGCATTTTAATTTTGTTCCAGAAATCGAAAATAGATCCGAAAAATCTGGCGATCATCTCAAGCAGCTACTGCACCTTGCATCCTCCACGATTACGACCCGTTTTGACAAACTTATTAGAAATCAAAGCCTAATTAAATCAAATAAAAAAATCGAAAAATTTTTCGAACCGAATAATTTGAAATTTTTTTTTTTTGTATACATAACAGGGATCATAACCATAACCATAAGTGCAACTTTATGTTCGGTAATGCAAGAAATGGCTAATGACATGTCACCAAGCATGCCGAGCTTAAATCTGGAAAATTTATTTTAAATACCTAATCTGGTTTGACGTTTCTAAATTTACGGAACGGTCGGTACGTTTTTTTTGCAAAACGATGAATTGGAAGGATACCATAAGTGCAAAAATAAGCATATAACACCATAACGCAAAGACAACTTTTCAAATTTTTCTTATTTTTCTCATAGCGAGCGCCATTGGGACATCTCGCACAATTCACGATTGAGTTAAAGACGCTCGAGTTCGGTGTCCAGGCAGAGCGGCGCAGGTCACGTAATACCAGATATTCAAATAGCAAAATGCCATTCGAATATTTTATTATTCGAATATTTGGCCCAGCCCTAGTTGTTACGTGTTGTTGTTACGATGACTTGGTATTTTAATTACGCGCTTAAGGTTTGTTGCTATTTTACCTTGCGTTGTTTGTGTGCGGCTCTTCATACCTTTGAGGTTTGAAATGCGGTTCTGGGACTAAAAAAGTTTGAGAACCACTGGTCTACAGCATGGGTAGCTACGTTGAACCTAGTTCGCTAGCTATCACGTTTCTGTGTCCCAAGTCTCAATATGATATTTGATGAAGTTAAATAATGAAGTTACGATAATTTCGTGTGAAATTCAATAAAATGTGTTTGTATTTGGAATGCATTGAATCTTTGTTACCTTGTATGTAACTCTGGTTCCATATGACGCTCGTTATACCAGTTTATTTGATATTTAGTATCAAATTGAAAACTTTACCAATATCTCGATCTAGTACTAGTAGATAAAATTATAGTTGAATCCAGATGTATATTTATCGGCTTTATTTTAACATCGTGCGATTCTGGAATTCTCAATTTTGTATTGAATTTAATAAACAACCAGACATGTATGCAATTACGTATATATTTTTAGTAAAAAAATTCCGACATTTGTTGTAGTTATTTGGGTTTATCCTTTTTTGAGTGCAATGATTATGTATGGCTGTTTCCCGGATTGTATTGACCAGAACACACCTTTAGTCTGTATCTGGCGCGTATACTCTGTTTCTATATTTAATTCAAGCCTTTTATTCTATTTTTTTTTCATGCTGTGTTAGAATCTATCTGGGGTGACTATTTTGTTACTAAATTCCTATTTAATTTAAGCTTTGTTTTTTTGTTTTCTTTATTTTATGCTGTATTAGACCCCATCTAGATGTCGCTGCTCGATAACCAGTACTGGTTTTCAGTGTCCCCATCCACCCTGTATATACTATCCTTATTTTATTCTGCTCGTATATGTAAGTTGCGTATTTTCAGTATTGGTGGAAAAATGAATTATTGATTACCGACTATTTCTTTATAGTTTCAGTGACTGAAAGTTTTTACGTATTTGGTTGTAACTATATTCTTTGTTATTCTTTATTTCTGTGCAAGTTAAATTTGTTGAAATGTGGTGTTCCCGCCAAAGGTGGAATAAGGTAGGTCAAGTGTGTGTTGTATGGTTATCCATTTGACAGTGAATACGAAAATACATATCCCCCTAAAAGTTTTCAACATTTTTTTAAAGGAATTTTGCGGCATTTGCAGTGAAACATAAATTCTTACGCTTTTTCTCGCACCATTTTACTCTGAACGATTTACCGAAAACCTGACATTTCCTGGCTTGCTATCAAAAATCCTTTCACCGATTAAATACTTCGACTGCAAAGTAAGTCTGTTGAGATATTCTTCAAGATATTGTTAGGATTCAGTGGCTGTTTTTATCTAGCCTTGTTCGGAGCAAAAGGCACCAGTAAGCGTCGTAATACGTCATTATACAAAAAAACTGCCCTCCTCAAAAAATTTTGGCGGTCTACGCTCTTGTTCCCGAATGAGCTATTTTAGCGAAAAGACCTTCAATTTATCGTTTTGCACCGCCCGATGACTCGCATGACGGCTGGGTTATGGCCAATATATATGACAAGGGAGTCGAAAGACACTGTATGATGTTAGTATGTAGATGGATTGTCAATTTGTTTAACTTTATTTCAAACAGGGATTGTGAAAAAGAAATACAATTTTCTAATTACGATGGCCGTTATTTGCATTATATCGGTAGTGTTTTGCAAGACAATTTTATTTGCATACACATATTTATATTCGCACAAAGTAGATTAACGAATGCCTTTCTCAAATTATATTCATTATAAATTTTTTCAACTAAAAACAATCAGAAATAAAAATTGTGATGTACAATTGATTCCTACAAAATATTTTGTCTAAAAATGACGAGATTCAAAAACACATCTAATAAATAAAATATAAGAGCAAAGATAAGGAAAAAATCATATTCCACAATAATTCACACACGAAAAGTATTTTTTTAAATGTATTGAATAAACTTATGTTTAGACAGACCGGGGGAGCGAACGAACAATAAAACTTGCTTTTTTATTTGAGTTCAATGGTTTTAAGTTTTGTCAACATTTTGATAAACTTGAATTTCTTCAAAAATTAAAATTTTAAGTTTATGAACATCGGAACAGATTGCAAAATTGAATATAGGAATAAAACTTAAAACTCAGACTCAAATGTTGAAGTAAATTAACATTATATTTGTAAAAGACTTCACAGTAGAAAAAACTACTCACAATTTCCGAAACAGAGAAAATTTCTCACAACTGTTATTAGTATTTATTCTGCAACCCATTCATATTATATGCCCATATGAGTGTTATGAGTTATACATAACATAGGCAAGCAATGACTATTTGCAATATCTATTTGGGTTTTGGAAATAGTAAGATGGAATCGTAAGTAAATTAAGCAACGTATGGGGCAAGAATACTATTGAACTCAAGTGGTTTTTCTACTTTTCAGGTTTATCGATTGATCTGAGAGCAAAGTTATAATTCATTTTCACAGATGGCTCCCCGAAATGGATGGTGAGAAAGAACATTCCCAATCCCTTGCCACCGTGAATCTGGGTTTCGATCAACACGAACAACAACAGTTGTTCCCGATGAAGAGGCAAGTGGATATTTTGGAGACCAAACTTGTTCTGGCAGAGATACAACTTGATCATTCGTCGAGTAAAGTCTTTCATCCTGTTGAATAAAATATTTTTTTCACAAATATAACAATATTATATGTGCAATTTTGAGAATATGTGTTGAATATGGTTCACAGGATATAAACCAGAAATGTTTGCCACTTTAACATGACCTGGTAAAGCAAAAAATCCTTTTGGCAGGAATTTGTTTTGAGAATATTATGTACATTCTAATAAGTATCGTTGAAGAAATTAAATCTTCAGGGGAGTCAAATTTGTATGAAAGCTTGGAATCTGAGGTCGTAGTTAAAATCCATAAACAAGTGAAATATAGTGAACATTTCCGTTATATTTTATTGATAATTGCATATGATGTTAAATAAGCAGCGTGAGTAAGACTTGATATGTAAACCGATTCACCTTGTAAGTCATTCCAGTATGAACTACAATCCATTCTCGCCCATCAGAAATCATTGTGCGTAAATACTCTTTCAACAGGTTGAGGTGTGTGACGTTATAAATATTAGCCAGCTTGTTTTCACAAAGAGATTTAGCAACGCTTAAAGTGACGTTCCACTTATCATAAACGATCGCTCGAAAACATTTCGAACTGTAAACGACGCCGCACTTTTCTGAAAACGAAAATTACAATCAATCAACAGAGTTAGTAATCAATAAAAAATTATTAAAAAAGTATTTATGTATTTATTTTATAGACTCTCAATGCGAACAGAGCGCTATACAAGCTTCCACTCTGCTACCATGTTCCGGAAGGACCCGCATTTCCGTGGTTTGGCCTAGCCAACTTAGTTCAGGACACATCGGGTTAGGTGGAAGAAACAGGGCTTACACAGTTATGTGTAAATTACAATTCTAACACAGTAGTAGCTGGTATGAGAAATAGGACATCACATCTCATACAAAACCTCCGATCACATTCATCCGACACGAACCGGTTGATCTTTCCGGTCCGGCTTTGCCTACCAATTATAACCCCCTGAGTCAAATAGTGGACAAGGGGTATGAAACCGAGATGTGTGAATTGACTGGTAACGTTGAACAGTGATTCAAGTAATCTAGTCAAACAATCTGATCTTTTGTACAAAGCCACGCCGCTAATGCAAAAATATGAGGTTTGAGAACCAAACGTCCCCCCCCCCCACGTTTTAATAGGAATAACGTATAAGTAATCACCCAATCCTAGTTTTGTTAGGAATGATTTGAAAATTTGGATTTCCAGCGTAATCTGCATTCCTAACCCTAACCTAAACCGTAACTGGATAAATAATATTGTCTATAATTACTATACTGCTATTGGCGTGGGATTTGTAGAAAAGATGCGTAGAATCTAGTGGGCTTTCTTCCTATTCATTATATTATGAAAAAATCGTGTTCTAACCTGTGTTCACAGACGAAGTCGACTGCTGGAACAATTGAGGGGAAGCAATGGATGTGATCGATCGAGTTGTTAACACGTTTTCAACCACAGTTGCGGTTGTGACGTCATGAACTTCCGTAGTACTTCTTGTTGCGGATGACGTAACGGCTTCAGTGATGTCATTTCCCTTAGAGGTCATAACGAGAGTCGTGTCATCCAGTCCATTTGGAGTTGTTGCGTCAAACTTAGTGACTTGGGTTGAATGAACCTTGTTGCCATGGTAAACTTCGGTTGTTATGGTGACTTCATCTATCTGTTTATCCAGCAACGCGTTTTCCAGCGTTTTAGCCAATTTCTCTCTCAATTCTGCGCAAAATAAAACAAATCTTAATTTCTTCTTTTATGTTGGGTATATCGGACTCTGGTTGATAAATAATTGACTCCAACATCAGCTTCCAAATACAGGCAAATACAAAATGCTAACCCTTAGCTCGTGAAATCAGACTTCTTCAACTATTTAGTGTTGGTAGTCACTTTTACATGAGGAAATTTATTGCGGGTGACGAAGTTTTTACCAAACTTAAATATCAATCAAGTTCGGATTTAGGCAAGGATTTACGCAATACATAAAAAAGCTTTTTTTTTCACCAAAAATCAATCAAATAAAAAATTACCCTTAATGATTTGATTCGCTTGTCGAACCAAATATTAAAACATTCGATTGTCATTTATTATTCAAACATGGAAAGTACGTCACTTTACTATACGCGCCACGTTGTGTCCTGGGCGCGACACTTGGGCTCGAATTTGGAGACAAAGGTTTTCGCGTTTACAAGTTGTGTTTTGTTTAAAAAATCCAATACCAAAGGAGATTCATATCACAAAACCCAGAAATTGTCTACATGGTTGCCCTTAACTAAATTCGTGTTATAAAATAAGATAGCGTGATAAGTTAACCTATATCTCACCATGCTCATTCTTTGCCTGGAAAATAAAGCAACAAAGTTGAGTCGGTTACAAAAGGGTTAATATACATCCAAATAAGCGTGATATGATCCACAATTACTCACCGCGATCGTTTCCTCATGGCGGTATGGCGTCATCACAGCACTGCCTCTGAATTCCACTTTCACAGAAATATCGACTGGGAATGATAGAAAAAAAGTTCGAGGTATTCATTTATCGGGTATATGAAACTAAATTTTTACATGGCATAAATGGCACTGTAACAAAGATGGTCTAACTCTAGCCAATGGTTCTCGAACTTTTTAACCGCGCTCGCCATACCTGAATGGAATGTAAATAATGAAATTAATGCAGAGATCTGACGAGATCATATCTGACGAATATTTTTATTTTTAATTATCTTCACGCCCCCTGAAAAAATTGTCTACGCCACGCTTGTGAGGCGCGCCCCACCTTTTAAATTAAGAACCACTAGTCTAGTTGGGTAGGCAATGCTGAACCGGGAAGATTCCTAAATAAAGGAACTTTGGTACATGTCAGTAGGTTTTTGCATTGCCTTGATCAGTACAGGAATAAGTATAATAAGAAAATAATTAAGAGCTCTGTTCGCACAATACTAGAAGAATAATTGATACAGAAACTTGCATTGTATTGACAAATTGACAAAATCCTGAACACCTGTCTCATAATCCAGGTCGATTCAGGAGATTTTGAAAATACGACCCCGATTCCGGAGAATTTGAAAATAAAACGCCGATTCCGGAGAATTTGAAAATAAGACCCCGATTCCGGATTCAGTTTTAAATCCAGTTTTAAATTTTCGGAGAATTTAAAAATACGATTCCGATTCAGGAGATTTTGAAAATACGACCCCGATTGCGGAGAATATGAAAATAAGACCCCGATTCCGGAGAATTTGAAAACAAGACCCCGATTCCGGAGAATTTGAAAATAAGACCCCGATTCCGGAGAATTTGAAAATAAGACTCCGATTCCGGAGAATTTGAAAATACAACTCGGATTCCAAAAATATCCAATTGACGCCATATTTCCTGAGTATTCTGGCAAATAAATTATTAATATTAAAAGTAAATCACCTGTCGTGGCGAATCCAACGCACATGAACAGCAGCTTAAATGTTTCCATTGCAGACTGATTTTATTCTACGCACAAAATACTCTCCAGTGGCTGTATGCAATTCTTCTATCAATACTATTTCTGCTCTTAGTTAAGCACTTTATATGAGCAAACATTTATTATAAAATTTCTAACCAGACGAACTCCATAACATTGCGGCCTAAATGAAACCCCGAGCACAAATAACGAAGGACGTCCTGGTTACGCTTCTAAATCTACACTGTCAAAAAGTTTGTAATTTTTAATGGCATTCCCGTGCAATTGTCTGGCGTTGATTGTCGACATCAAGCTTGTTTAGTAATGAATCATATATGACCAAGCATAATTCTATTCAATTTTGCGTGATTACTTTATGACATCATAGGTCATTATAAAGCGCTTCCGCGTGTGGATTGCAACTGTTGGAAATCATTGTTATGAGAATACACGATTCGATACATACAACAAGTAATATAACAATATAGATACAACAAGCCGGTAGGCGGATATCCGCTGATTGTTGAGCTCACACTCAAGCAACCGGTTACCATCCACAGAAATATGCGGGTCTATAACGGCAGAGTGATTTAGTAAGTGGATGGCTATCGAAACTGGGAACTGCCAATTCATTTAAGCGCTGCGCGTTTCGTATACATTCTTGCGTATACATTAGTTAATACCAAAAACGAGAATATCGGCCAGAAACCGAAGACTTATCGATCGAAAGTTAGGGGATCCCCCAAAACAGAAACTGCGGTTTCGATTCGAAAAATTCTGCAAACCCGAACTGGATTGTTTTGATTAGTTTTCAGCCAATAGCCTATTTCTGTATTTACCAATCCTATAGTTTGTGTTAAATACAACGGCGCTAACCCAGGTTGCGACGGCTATTCAAACACAGCCTAGCGATATTTTGGTGAGGAATTCTGCAACCCCGAACCTGATTTAAGGATATGGACATTGCTTAAACTTTAAGGAGTAATTATAAGTAACGAGATACGATCTCGCGGCGTGTATCCTTCGCTCTGACTCAATAGTGTGGAAAATTTCTCGAAGGAAACTTGCGCATCGCGACGACGTCAAAGTTACAAGAGAGATATGGACAAGGCTCAAAGATTAATCACGAGATACGATCTAGCGGTGTGTATCCTTCGCTCTGACTCACTAGCGTGAAAACTTGCGCATCTGATACGCACACACACATTCAGCGCGTCTCGAAAATCTCTCGATTTGTGAAAATCCAGATCTCTTCATCACTAATTAATTAATAACTCGCTAATTATACGACATAATTCATCCAAAATCAATAGGCTTCTGGTCCGAGATATGATGAATGCACATGCAAAATTTGGAGCAGATTCAACCACGCCTTCGTGAGATATCGCGTGCATCTAACAGACAGACAGACATACACACATACATACAGACAAATACCTATCAATATACTTACCGATCTTAAGATCGATAAGTAATAATGTTCACTAAAGTCTCTAAGGCTTCCCCAGTTCATAGAGTATCGAGATGAAACACGACTTGTTTGCAAGGGTGTTTTCTTCCGCGGGAGGTAGCGTCAATTTCAATTTTCGACTAGGTTGACGAAAAAACGGCATTAAATTGTGGAAAAAATGGCGATTTCACTACGTTGTTGCCATGGAAACGAAACTTTAATTTGGAATTTCTATGAAACGCACATTACATTACTAGGGTGGTAAATTTCATCCAGATTGATTCAGCCGTATAGACGTTATATCTAAAAAGACAGATAGAACGACTGAGAATAAGGGTCTCCTAAAGCGCAAATCAAATATAAAGCACAGGCGTTATTGAAATGTGGTCAGAACCAGTTGTGACATTCAGGGGATTTGCGCTAACGTTCTTGGAATGCCATGATAACCAGCGAACTCGTTCTTTTCTTTCTTGTTGGACACAAAATGGACCTATGGGACCTATTATGTTGTTGTTGATCCGCTTGTTATTATTTTTTTGTTCTTGTTACCGTATGAAAAAAGGGTACTCCCGAAGTATGTGAACCAAGATGGCGGACACCAGAACGTAATTATGTGAACCAGGGTTAGACCATAATTTTATTCCAATTTTCCTTATTTTAGTAAGACTCGTAATAGAACGAGTTCGGGGACTAGCCAAGTGATTGCCGTAATATTTGTACCTGAAATTATGACCTAACCCTAATCTGGTACCAGGGGCGGATTATGCCCCTTTGATGCCCTAAGCACTGAAGATTTTGGTGTCCCCTTATGTATAATTTAATTATAAAAATAATAAACCACATGGAGGGGAAATTATCCATTAAAATATTCACAACCAACAGTAAATAAAACAACTTTTACGAACATTTTTAGTTTTTTCAACTGTTATATATAGCCGATATATTTAGCGGCCGTTTACTACCGATATTGATGAAAAAGCGATCGTGGAACCGCCAAATAGTGCAAATAGTTCATTGGTCCAATTGTTAAAGAGAAAAGAAATTTTTTTAAAACCAAAAATGCAGCAAAAAGGAATACTAGGAAGAAAAAACAACAACAATTTATGAAAACGACTCATAGGCCCATTTCGTGTCCAATAAATAGGTTTCAGTGTTTGATTTTAATGAAGAAGGTTAATATGATACTTGAAGACAAATAATAAGCAATCACTATAAAGTTTGAATCGTCTGGTGAACTCGTAATATTCTAATAAACACCGATAAACTATATAAAATGTGCCCCTCACAGTGCCCCTCTTTGTTTGGTGCCCTAAGCACGTGTTTATATTGTTTAATGGTTAATCCGGCGCTGCCTGGTACACATACTACGTTCCGGTGTCCGCTATCTTGGTTCACAAACTTCGAGAGTACCGAAAAAGGCACTCTTCTCTTTAACTACTGGACCAATGACGTTGCAATTTTCAGCGGCGAAAGATTGAAGGCTTTTATTCTTATTTATTTTAAAAATCTCTTTGGCTCTATGGGAGGGGTCGCCAACCTACGCCGACGTGAGCAATATAATCCGGCCCGCGACGCTTCACTGATACACTTCAATTATAGTAATAAATTATAGCTGTTTTGTCGATTATATTCTTTACGAAAAGGAATTTACGTGTAGACTAAATTATATTATAACTTAACAAGTATATAATTCACAATTACTCGTTTAATGAGCTTTTAATTGTAATTTAGACAAATGGTAACAAAACGCAGAAAAGTTGAGGCTAAGTGCAAATGGTTTAATGGCGCAAAAAATATTCAAATGGTCAGTCTTCGCGCGCTGCTGAAAATTTAACTTTTGATCTGTGTGATAAAATGTGATTAATCGGTCATCCATTCGATTTTTAACTTTCTAAAAATATGTGCGGCCCGCCAATGACTTGCAACCTTTAATTCTGGCCCCCGAGCGACAGAAGGTTGCCGACCACTGCATGGGATTCGTTTTCCATGTGCTATGACTTCATCGAAATAAAAAAATTGTGCTCCCTGTGGCGGTTCCGCCTTCGCGTAAGCAATCTTGTGGTCAGGCGAAGTCGTAAACACCGCACGGGTAGACTGCTGTGAATGGCCGCATACACGTACTACTTCGTGCCCATATATGTGGGATTGCTTCCCTGCTTAGACGTCCGTAGTAATTAGGTAAAATACAATCCAGCTGAAGACTAGCTATATTGTTCTAAACACGACGTTCGAGTTGGTCTTATAGTGTTATTGGACAAGTAGTGGACCTATAGATCGTTTTGTTAACATGTTGTTGTTTTTGTTGTTATTTGTCACAGAAAAAAATTCTGGCTCTTCTCTCTGATTACTGGACCAACCGCTTTGAAATTTTCAGTGCTTGAAGATGAAAGGCTATTCCGTTTATTTGTTTCAAATATTCCGGTGAGCTGTATGGGATTCGTTCTTTGTATGCTATGGCGTTATCAAAATTTGGGACCATGTGGCGGTCCGGCGCACGCATATGAGCGCTACGTGTCCAGTATTTTTGAACATAGCTCTCTTGATTTCTTGTATTGTAAAAATGCTATAGGTTTAACCTATAATCATAAATATATAAAATAGATAAAATGGTCTAATCAATCGGTTAACCGAGACCTCTTGTCAAAGTACGATTTCAGTATCTGGTTAGAATTAATATATTTCTCTCGGGAGAGAGGTAACGTGGCTTAATCATATTTCTAACTGCGTCCACTCATAGACTTACCAGCCTAAGTTGAGTATTGAAATAGCTAAATCATTGGTTCTCGACCTTTTTTTTTCGTAACCCATTTTTGTTGCTCAAAAATTCTTGTGGTCCATTAACTTTTTATTGCCAGGTTGAAAACTACAAGAAAAATCAAGTTCTTTCCGCCAAAATGGACACTTTATCGTTTATAATTGTAATGGTCATTGATTTATGAAGTGCAATATTGGCACACGTACCCGTTGGCTTATGTCCACTAGGTGTTGCGAGAGAGCAGTCACCTTCTGACTTTGGGATAGTACCACGTGCTGTTCACTTGTGTTCTCGACGTACTGCGCGTTAGGCTAATTGCCCCGTCTGCAGTTCTTAGTTAGTTCTGGCTCTCCCAACATGGACTTGTATTCGTAATTCATTCGTGTGTCCGTAGGTGTAACAATTATGTTTTCTTACTGTTTAGAAATCTATTGGTACTGCATTTATTTATACCCGAGTGACACTATAATCAATTACCGTCTTTTTCGTACCTCACCAACTGTTGGCGAATGTTATTGTGTTCGACCTGATTTTGCAATCCTTGATCGTCTGTTACACGTTTTCCAAGTTATAATACATTTGATTGTATCCAGTCAAGTAGACTGTTGTTCATGGGGATTTGGAGAGCACAGGCTGTAATATTCGTTCGTGAAGGTGCTGTCTCGTCAGAGCATAATAAGAAAAAAAGCGCTTCCACAAGTTAATTTTTAGTATCAACATCTGTGGCACACTGTGATCCAAGTGGACACTGTTTTAGAGTTGACACACCGTGACCACCACTACAATAATTAAAATGGGAATTATCTCTCAGTAGCAGAAAACAGCATCGTCATTGATTGCTGCTACAATTAAAATTAACTATTGTGACATAAATAAAACTAGCAATTTTAAATAGGTCTGTGGCCCACTGCAAAATCTTTCTGTGGCCCAGCAGTGGGCCATGGCCCGCTGGTTTAGAACCAGTGAGCTAACCACTTAATTTTTCATATTTATGGCTCATTTAGAGTACTTATGGATCCACTACTTGGACTTAGTGTAGACATAAAATACCTAACTAGTTGAATTCAATACTCTCTGCAAGCTAAACCCTGACCACAGCGTCTTGTCATCAAACTAAGCAACAAACTCTCCCCATAAACGTGCTGCCCGGGGCAGCTGCCTCGTTGGCTCCCCTCTTGACACGTCACTGAATGAAGGCATTATATATATGTTTGTGTATAATTCAAGTCTTTTATTTATTAAAATAACTTGAACATGAAATTAGGAGAACCTAAATAATTAGAACAAATTAGGTAAAAATAATAAATTGAAATTTTGTTGGACACATCTAAAAAAATGCAAAATATAGTTTGTTCGGTAGAAATATAACAAAATAAATTAAGCTTTACTAAACTTCCTATTATCACAGTTTAGTTTTTGTTACTGCATTGAATACTGTTAATCAGAAGACTCAAGATTCAGGATGATTCTATAATGATTTGGCATCTTGAGGTTTAAAATAGCAGAAGCATCAGGCCAGGCAAACCGCCGAAGAAGAGAGCAAGATATATATTTTCTCTCGCACGTGTAATGGGGGTCGGAGTCTAATAATATAAATTCGGATATTACCACAATACTCAGATCCGACTAATAGCATTGGATGGGTGGTAAGCATATAAACATAAAAATATATACATAGCTTGAACAAGGACACTATGGTTCGTGGCAATATTCAATCAAATCCATATGCTGTGTAAGCGAACACGATTCCCAACACAACGATTGAGCTTATGAGACTTGAATTCAGTGGAATTGATTGTGTGGAGTAATCAGACTGTTTTTTCTCAATATAGATTTTGAATTTTATCCCAAATGTCATGTGTGCAGCTTTTTAACACGACTATTGTGATCTATGTTTATTTAAGTGATAACACTTTAACCGTTGACCGAGTAAAATTTAAAAAAGATCGTAACGGTTAACCATCTAAAATTAACTGATTAACCGGTTAACCATTGCCAGCCCTAGATATGTATTTACGTTTGCGCGCTGCTGGATGCCAAAGAAATCAAAGTGACTATTTCTGCAAAGCCGTGTATAGAATGAAAATACATGCAAAACATGCGTGATTAGTACTTGTCCCACAACTCATTTGTATCATATGATTCTATGTGGGTTACACATAACCTTGTATGCACGGTCGATTTACTGCATATGCTTGTGTGTGGGGGATACTGCATATGCTTGTGCAACTGTGAATCGTGGGAATAGTACATTAAAGTATCAGTGATCTACTTAAGTGGGCAACAATTCTGATAAATTGAGTCTTATTTTCGTTTCTTTGGTATATCAATCGGATGCGGTCGTGGATGTTTTAAAATAATTCAGTTTTTTTGAAATTTTGTAATATGCTAATTTAAGTTTCTAGTTTTTTACTTGGTTCATTGACTAATAAATGAAGGTTTGTCTTAATATATTATTTTTAAACGGGCATTTCACGAGTACTTCACTGCATATGTTTGTTCTGCTGTGGTCCGCGTAAAAGTTTAAGCGCAAATGAATATACATATGGAGGCAATACAATCACTGTAAAACTCAAATAGTTGTTTATTTTTGAAGTTTATCGATCGATCTATGGGCAAAGTTATATTTCATTTTCACAGAGGGCACCAAGATAAGAGTCCGAAGCAGGAACATTATAAATCACTGGTTTGTGATTCAGATTTTGGTCGACACTAACAACAACAGTTGAACGTGAGGAATCGGAAGACGGATAACCAGACAGCCAAAGTTCTTCTGTGAGAGATACAATTTGACCAAACGTTGAATAAAGCTCGCCGCCCTGTAAAAATGATATATATATTTTAGACATATATTTGATAATAAAGATGAATGAAATTCATGTAAAAATGAAACGTGGCAACCATATCCGTCATATTGACTTGTTGTGTACACGTAATGTTATATAAGCAGCGTGATTCAGACCAAACACTCGCAGCTTTCTTAATTTAAATTAATTTTTGGGGTATAAATGTAACATTTAATTTTGCGATCATTAAAGAACTACTTTCTGTTCAGTATTTGAGTATCTTTTTTGGACTTGCTTGAAAAAGGGTTGGGAACCACTAGACCTAATAATATACCTATTTACCTTGTAGGACATTCCCGTGCGAACTGCAATGACTTGCCCTCCATCAGGAATCATAGAGCGTAAATAACCTCCCAGCATGTTCATGTGTGTGACGTCATAAATATTAGCCAGTTTGTTTTTACAAAGATATTTAGCAACGCCAAAATTGACGTTCCTCGTCTCACGAAAAACCGCTCGAAAGCACTTCGATTTGTAACGGATCCCGCAATTATCTAAAAATAAAAGTTGCAGTCTACGGAGTTTAAAATTGGACATTATGTAATTTAATTATTTATTCTAGGGGAGAGAAAAGCCGATAAGACGGCTTAATCGTATGGCAAACCATGGCCTGTCGTTCGGTTACCAGTCCAGGTCGGGAACGGGATTAGTTAGCCAATTATATGTTTTAGATACACGGACTTGACGGTAGAAGAAGCCGAAACCGACCAGTGGTTAGATTACCTAACTACCCTACGGCGGCGAGGAGTCCAGCAATCTTCTCGGCACATAATCCTCCCCAACACGATTCGTACTCGCGAATTCACGCGCGGTATAATCAGAAGTGCGGTGGCGAGCGCATTCCTAACGCCAAGCACGATGCGCCACGTCCATCCAACGTAACGGCCACTATATGTTCGGAAGATCAGAATATTTTTTATCGTCATTTCTAGCCAATTTATGACACTCTGGGTGAGGTGCTGGACATGAGGTACAACTGAACCAACATTGATTAATTAAAACATATAGACAGAGTGTCCCATACTTATCATGACTGGTGACATGCCCATGATCAATTTTTTATTAAACAATTTTGCAAGCCGTCTTTTTATTTGGGGTAACTATAAGAAAAACTTATTCCAACCTGTGTTTGCAGTCAAAGTCGACATCTGCAACGATTGAGTGGATGCAATGGAAGTGATCGATCGAGTTGTGAACACATTTTCAAGCACAGTTGCTGTTGTGACGTCACGAAATTCTGTAGTATTTCTTGATGCAGATGATGTAACGGCTTTAGTGATGTCATTACCAATAGTAGTGGTAACAAGAGTCGTGTCATCCAGTCCGTTTGGAGTTGTTGCGTCGAATTTGGTGACTTGGGTTGAAAGAACCTTGTTGCCATGGTAAACTTCGGTTGTTATGGTGACCTCATCTATCTGCTTATCCAGCAACGCGATTTCCAGCGTTTTAGCCAATTTCTCTCTTAATTCTGGGCAAAACAAAAGTTATAAACAATATTCCTCAATTTCTACTTTGCCGTCGGATATATCCGTTTCCGGATATAGTCATATAGCGGGCCATTTTTACACGAGGAAATCAATTGCGGCCATAAAAGTTTTTACCAATTATATGCCAATCAAGTTTAAATTTAGTTAAGGATTTACGTAATACATAAAAATGCAAAGTTTATTTACATAAAATCAATCAAGTAAAAAATTGCTTTTGAATAATTGATTCGATTAAAATATTTAAATGTCATTTGCTAGTCGAAAAACACGCGACCTGCACCAATTTACTGGAAGTTTCACTAGTGTAGGGGCCACCCTTAGATGATGAAAATTGAGGGCAAAGGCTTTTGCTTATTGCTGTATTTTGATTAAAAGAATCATATCCAATATCGAATAAGTTTGAAAGTCAGAAGCCCAGAAATCAGTCACAAAGCTGCACCGTTCCGTAATTTTACTTTAGTCCTTATTTTACTATAAAGTAGAAACTGTAGTAAGTTAACCCAGAACTCACCATACTCATTCTTTGCCTGAAATATAAAACAATTAAGTTGAGTCGTTACAAAAGAGTTAATAAACATCAAAATAAGCGCAATACGATCCACAATTACTCACCGTGATCGTTTCCTCATGGCGGTATGACGTCATCATCGCAATGCCTCTGAATTGAACCTTCACAGAGATATCGACTGGAAATGCAAAAAGGAATATTCTGATCTATTCATATATAGTGAATTATCACATTGCATGTTACGCGCCATATCAAAGATGGTCTGGTAACAGCGGGTAAAGCGTTATACTTGATCTCGCTGGCAATTTTAAAATAAGACTCCGACTCCGGACAGTTTTAATTTATATTACGAATCCGGAGAATTTTATTGATAATAAGAGAATTTAAAAATACGACTCCGACTCCAAGGAACTTGAACATAAATCTCCGACTCCGGAGAGTTTGAAAATAAGACTCCTGATCCGGAGAAATTCAAAATAAGATTTCGATTCCGGAAAATATAAAACAAGATCCCGACTCCGGAGAATTATTCAAAATAAGATTTCAACTCCGGAAAATATAAAATAAGATCCCGACTCCGGAGAATTATAAAATACAACTCCGACTCCGGAGAAATTCAATATATGACTCTGAATCTGAAGAATTTAGAAAAGAAGTCACCAACTTTGGAATCATGGAACGTTAGAGTATGACTTCAACTCCAGAGAATTTGAAATATTGACTCCGAATCCGGAAAAATTTAAAAAGAGGTCTCTGGCTCCGTAGAATTTGACTCTGACTCCGGATTGAGAGCTTTTGAAAATACGATTACCATTCCAAAAATAGCGAACCCAATCGACCTGCCATATTTCTTGAGCATTCTGGCAAATAAATTATTAATATTAAAAGTAAATCACCTGTCGTGGCAAATCCAATGCACATGAACAACAGCTTGAAAGCTTCCATTGCAGATTAATTTTATTCCGAGCACAAAATCCTCCCCAGTGGATGCATGCAATTCTTCCAACAATACTATTTCTACTCTTAGTTGAGCACTTTATATGAGCAAACATAAATTTATAACCAGATGAACTCGATAACATTGCATCCTAAATGAAAACCTGATTGAAAATAACAAACGAAGTCCTGGTGACGCTTTCTAATTTCACACTGTCAAAAAGTTTGCAATTTTCAATGTCATTTGCGTATAATTCCGTGGCGTGGATTGTCGTCATAAAGCTCGTTTATCAATGAGTCATATACGGCCAAGCATAATTGTATCTAAGTTTGAGTGAATATTTTAACGCGTCATAGATGTGTATAATTGTATGAAATCATAGACAATCAAAACGCTTCCGCATGTGGATTGCAACTGTTGAACACCCATTGATATGAGTATACAGGTTATAATACGCTCAGTGTGATATAACAATATACATTTACTATTTATATCAGGGCTTCCTAAACGGGTAGTCGCGACCCCACAAGAGGCGCGCAACGAATTTTATGGGTCGCAAAGAGTACACCAATTTCACACAAAGTACTATATCGATTGTAATTTTTTAGACTTTTTATTTATTGAAATTAGCAAAAAACATAAACTTACAATTTTGAGAGAATACGTAGGAATCAGGGAATATGGCGGCTGCATAACAATGAGACATGAAGTGGCGTAAAATTTTATTATATTGGAAGAGAAGGAGGGAATTGGAATACAATTGAGAACCTGATTTCGAAATTTTGAATCTTATCACCGGGTAAAACCTTGGTATTTTGCGTAACAAATTAAAGGGCGCTCCAGAAGTGTATGTGCCATATAGAGGTAACTAATTTTGTTCACCTCTTTTACATCAGGTTGTGTAAAGGGACTGAAACCTATGGGTATATTCACTGGGCTAACACAGACAGTCCCCAAACTCGTAATGGACCTTTCCCCGACCTTTGATCTCAGAAAATTTTTTCTTATACTTTACTATTGCAAAATTTTCGAAGCCTATTTTAAGAATGATTTCGTGAGTTGGCGTCTGCAATATGGGGTATTTGTTTCAAAACATCATTATAATTCATCGCATACAACAATCCGTTTTTTTAAAAAGTACCGGTGAAGAATTTTAGCTTAGTCTATCACCGCTATTTCTACACCAGTTTGTTATTACTGCAATTAAACTAGAACTCCTAAGAAGACAAAGTGAACATTGAATTATGTGATTTATATTCAAATTTTCGAAACACAACTGAAAATCAACGAATAGTGTTCAAAAATGCGGAAACGAGGTAATGTTTACGGCCACGCCTGAAAATCTGCCGAGTGAAAAAAGTGTCTGAGCGGATGCGAAAGGGAGCATTGTTACGTCAATCTTTGCATCTTGCTGATTAGCCAATGTCATGAAGTAAACAAGAAGTCGATGCTCGGGGAAAGATCCATTACTGACTGAAACCCTAGCATTTGTGCGTGGTAGGTTAAAGTCATTGGGCTCAGAGGTTATTCGTAAAGTAGGGGAAAGTGGGGAAGGTTGGGACACTTTTTTTCTTTTTCATATTTTGAGCCCTTTATTCTGCACATTCATATGACTTTGCGGGATTAATGCAGGGAGGGGTAAATGTAGTTTTTATTCAGCGACTAAGAAATTCTCTCGCGACACACATCTCACCACCAAAATGCTTTGAAAAACGTTTGTCAAGTGTCCCACTGTACCCCACTTGTGGGGCACATTCGGACAGACCCTGGGGCACAATGGGTCATTCTGTTAAAATTCAACGAAGTATGCCCTTAAAAATAAGCAATCAATCAGCATAATCGTCTAAAGAACAGGGAGACCTCAAATTTGAAGATTTAAGATTTTTAAAATCAATGTTCAACCGAAATATTACACTAAAAAATTCGCTTACAAATTAAATTGTTTTCTAATCCGAATCTAAATCTGGAAATATTTTTGATTCTCGAATATATTTCATATTGGACCACGAGTCGAAAGATACCATACTGTTACATAAAAATATAACGCATCTCTAGGTCTCTAAGCACTTGTTGTATCAAACACTGTCGAATTGTGCCATGTAGGGCATGTCATACTGAACCCCGGTCCATTGTTCCCCATAACCAACAAATATCTTCATATCATCCCACGGCGAAATTCGGAAGGCACATCCACTTGCCAACGTTATAAATATTTCACAGTGGACTATAGCTGAAAGATATCAGACGGTGGTTTGTCACGTTGAAAAGGCTAAGTTAGAAAAAAGAAAAAAATGGTACGGTGAAATTTTAGTTTCAACCCCCCAAAACCAATTTCACCTCATAGCTTGCGTCGCTCTACCCGTCCGCTGTCCGTTTGCGGGGACGTTGTAACTCACCGAAGGGTGGATCGAAACATCAAACCGCGGACCGGATTCCGAATATAGTATTAGTGTGAGAGCTGATTTTCCACTGTGCCCCATGTCCCAACGTGCCCCACCTTCCCCTACACAATTCGATATCATCCTCAAATCAAACGAAGAAAAATTAAACTTGAGCAATCTAGTCAACTGCTGCATTCGCCTGGTTATCAAATCAGAACATATAAACCTGAAACGGGATCAACGGCAAGCTAAGCGCTAGCAACCAGCATATCATTTCAACGGTGATTAACTGTGTACGTTTCTAGTTTCGGTAGTGTTTCACAAGACAATTCGGTAGTGTTCTACAAGACAATTTATTTTAAACATGTTCACATAAAGTAAAATTAAGCAATGCTTTTTCCCTACTAAAACTTAAATTATAGGTATAAATTATAAATATAAAATTATTATATATTACTTAAATTACCAAATGAAATACCAAGGTACAGAGGGATTTTTTTACACAGCAATAATGGATTGTTCGAATTTTGAATTAAACCATAGTTTTGACAGAGAGAGAGGGGAGCATACTATAAAAAAACTTGCCAGTTTTAAACTGTGTAAATTACTTGACAAATTCTTTTTAATGTTTTATTTTTCCGAAACGAAACTTCAATTTTATGAGCATCGAAAGAGATGTCACAAACAAATACAGCAAAGAAATTGAAAACTTAGACTCAAACGTTGGGAATATATATATATATTCGTAAAATCTTTCTTGCCGTTGATATGGCTATTTTCCGGGGAAAAGTATTTCAATCAAAATATACGGTCATAGCAATTGTTATATGAAATGGATATATATTGATATAGCGAAATTGACGTAGGGTCGGCTCTGAAAACATCTTCGGAATCGCTAACATCGTACTAAATTTTTTTTTAACGAAGCGGTATCATTCTGAAAAGGTTCCCTGTCGTTAGGAAGGTGAAAAAAAGAAACTCTGAGATATAATAAAAAAATACGAAATATAAATTTGGTATGACCAGAATGTGCATAGTCATGGTCAAGTTTATTTTTTCCATCCAGTAAAAAAGTAACATGCAATGTTCAGACGAATAATATGAATACACATTTCAATGGAGACCGGAAGTCGGGGGGAACCAAAGATGGTTCGAGTAGCAGCGACACCCAAGTTTCAAATATCTAAATAAACATTAGCAAGTTTTAGCAACTAGATTGTTGTATCAATGTTAGTATTGATGAGCGAGGCTTTGATAGTTAGGCCATCTAATTGAAAGTTAAACAACCAACATCGTGCAAAACCAATAACATGTGATTAACATTAGGTCTGCTCGGAGGCTAATGGGGTATTCCCCATTTTAGCAGAATGCCAAGCAGCAAAAATGCTGAATTGAGTAAAACCCTTTATTTCCGCTGGTCAAAATTGAATTTTTTACACCCCTTTTATATTATGACATAAATAGTTGATCAAACACGCTAGTACATTTCCCAATATCTCTTTAAAAAGCTTATTTTTGCCGCTTCCCACTAAAACCCACCCAAATTACGTAGCGCAAACGCGTCCGACCATACGCCGGTAAGAAAAGAGAAATTTTAAAAATTTTTGAGAAAAAGTTTCTCACTTTTAACGCTCTGGTCAACACGTGATCGATATGCGTGAGAAAAAGTTCTCTTTTTGACGAGCTTTACGTCACCTTCAAAACAAAACGAGAGTGGGCTTTTGAAGTGAAATGATATTCGTTTTATCGAAGAGTATTTGATCGCGTGCTGTCTGGTATCTTTGTTTGTTTTTTATGAACCGGAGAACGTCGCTCGCGCGTTCAAAATACTTCGTTTTCAACTAACAACAGATTCTGTTTTTATTTTTAAACTTTGAAATATTCATACAAATAAAATCGACCTTCTAGTAAAATAAAAATTATACATAAAAAAAATATGATGATGTCACCGTGGTTAAGAACACTCAGATCAATCATGGATTATAGTTGGATGCTTAAATTGATTACATTTGTTAGTGCCGACAAAATTGAAATACTTTAGACATACCTTAAGCCTGAAAATAACATATAAATAAGAAATAACATGTAATTGACAAATCATATCCAAATTAATAAATTTTCCAAGATCCTGGGGGTTAGGAAAAAAGGGGTTTAAATGAAAGAGCCTGGGTTGGTAAGTTACCGCTGTCACAGTCTATTGCTTTAGGTTATTACTAAAGTAAGTGTGCGTATTAGTAAAGGAAGTATGTTATACATGTTAAAAGACATGACAGGAAATGTTACAGAGAAACAGGTAATAAAAACATACTTATTAGCATTCATTTGAATTTACTGTACAACACAATATCGTTCATATCGGAATAGTTGAATATTCTGAAATATTCTGTATTCAATGTTCAAGTTATATTTCATTTTCACAGATGGCTCCGAGATAACTCCAGTCTGGATCAACATTATGAAACCCTTGCTCAGCTCGGCTCGGGTCTCGATCGACTATAAGCACAACAGTTGTTCTCGATTCATGGGGGAACGGAGAACCTGGGTACCAAACTTCTTTCGGCAGAGATACATCTGTACCATTTGTTAAATACAGCTTACCGTTCTGTAAAAATGAAATAGAAATATGATAATATTGGTGATAGAGAGGTTACAATAACATGGGGTTTCAATATCCAGTATCTTTTATTGCAGAGTTCATGTAAGGTCACATAGAGATAGGCAACGCAGTTCAGTTTCAATAATATACTGATTCACCTCGTAAATCATTCCCGTACGAATCCACATGTTTCCCCATCCATTAGGGATAATTGTGCGTAAATAATCTTTCAGCAGATTGAGGTGTGTGACGTCATAAATATTAGCCACCTTGTCTTCACAGAGTATTTCAGCAACTCTTAATGTGACGTTCTTCTTGTCATAAACGATCGCTCGGAAACATTTCGAATTGTAAATGACACCACAGTTATCTGAAAACAAACATTACAGCCAACAGGTCATAGAAAATTAATGAAAGGTATTTTTCATATTTATTTTATAGACTCTTACTCCGGGCAAAGATCTTCACAAGAATTCATTTTGCTACCATGTTCCGGAAGGACGCGAACCGTCATAGTTCGGCCAAGCCAACATAATTTATGACACACTGGGTTAGGTGGAGGTTACTTCTACTCCATTATTGATGTACTGGGTGAGAAGGAGGGAACAGGGCTGACACAGTCAAGTGTAAACGTGTGAACTGCAATGCTAACGTAATAGAGTTGTATAATGAAATAACACCCCAAAGATTCTGTTTACAATCATCCGACACTCATCGGTTGGTCTTTCAATGCCTGCCCAACTTAAGACCCCATGGGTAAGAAAGCGTTGTACAAAAGATCTAAAGAACCTAGTCAGCAATTCCATAAATTAGTTGAAAATTTGGTAAAAATTATATCTTGCCCAATTGAAATATTGACCTGCAGAAAGTGTAGAACATATCTTGAAGTATTTAAAAACGCATGAGAAGGTACATTTACGGCTCAAAATAATTGTTTTTTCTTCAGCGGAATAATTGATGATTTTCTGCCTAATTTTCTTCAGTTTTGTAACATAAATTCTCATGCTATTTATGTTACCTTAAAATGTATTTGTTCAACCAAAGTATGTGTTAAGTTTTACCTCTGATATCTGTGCTTAATATAAATATTGCACTGTACACTATTGGCAACACTGGGCTAAACAGAGCTGATGGGAATTTGCCTTGTGTTGTCACTCCTTGACGCGTCACTCCGTGACAATTTTTTAACTTTATTTTAATTATCTGACATATTTCAATAACTATTTGCCTCAAAAACTGAGACGTCACTTTGGGGGTAGGGCCCAATAATTTACCAATTTGGCAGTTAATAGTTGCTTGTTGTTCTTTCGCAGCACTTCAAGAGATCTCGTCACTCCGTGACGTCACGGAGTGACATAAGTATGTCATTTTTGGAAAATATTATTTTTCTGTATGCGAAGTACTATAATATTGGGTTTGAACTGCAAATTCTTCCACTTTGCCCTCTATTTACTTTGGATCTTACCCACAATGAAACTTGAATGACATGATTGAATGGCAATGGCAAGTTTTTTAAAACTATCGATGACCAAAATATTTGACCTAACATGTGCCGGTTTTGAACAATATGAACGAACTTATTGTAGACTACAATTGAAAAAATATGTAATCTGTTGGAATGACACAATAAATATGGCAAAATGCATCGTTTTGCAATATAATTCGACATTTTTGTAAAAGGCGTAAGTGAATTCAAATAATTCACAAACAATATTAAATCTCAAGTTTTAACATCGACATCTGGATTTTCGTTTATATTCATTTATCGGGTTAACTCATAGGATGCGAAAAATCATGAAATGTGAAAAAAATATGATGTTTGTTAAAAATTGAAGATACTTCCAATTAGAAAACGCCAGTGCGTCACTCATTGTCACCAATAATTATTTTTACGTGCTAACTATATCATGAAGCTGGAAAAAGCAAAAATGATGCGATAACGAGTTTTCGCAGGGACTTATTTATCACTGTCTTCTTGTTCTGAATATGCAGACTAAGAGTACTGTGTTTGGGGCCCACTGCTTCTATGTGTGCTTTGCAAGCAGATGCAAGTACTACCTAACAAAAGAGACTTCAACGCAAAAAAAAAATGCTTTTCTATGGTTAATAAATTAGATATTCAAATAACAAAACTCGTCGCATGGTGCAAAGATTCTTAAACTGAATTGCATTAACGGATCCTCCAGATTCTGTATTTTGAATTGCCCATACTTTGTCAAGTCACTGCAATAAGCTTCCAGATATATAGGAGTGGAATAATTATGTTTGTTTCATGTTGTCTGTGCAACATAGCTTTTTACTTATCTATATAGATTATTAAAGTTAGTGCACTCGTTTAGCATATTAATATGAGGGAGACACAAGCAGAACGACAAAAAAATATAATGTATCCCAATTTTTTGTTCAAATGTTTTGTAATTTCGAACAAATAACTAATTTTGACCTAATACAACTAATTGTTCAACATTCTTAATACCATTTTAATGATAAGGAATTTTTGTCACTCCGTGACGTCACGGAGTGACATGCGACTAGTTGGGCTGCTTCCTGAAAAATATTTGTTGTACAATGAATTTTGCATAAATGTAGAGACTAATATCTCTAGAATACAGAGACAAGTTATTATAATTGATATGTCATGAAGCTTTTGACGAAATTTGGTTGATATATCGCAGTCATTTTATGCATTCAACTTTTTGTCACTCCGTGACATCACTTGTTTTGTCTCGTCGTTTGAAAAATATTTGGTTGAAAGTGAAAAGTGAATTATGGTAAATACATCAGTGTTACTGCTACTAATTGGCATTCTAAAAATAGCCAACAACCAAGACCTTGATATAGTAAAATTGATTAAATGTGTGAAATGTCACTCCGTGACATTTATGAAATTGCTGTAAGTACACTTTTTCCTTATTTATGATAATATGAAACAAGAGACCTATGCTCAAATATATGGACACGTTTACCGATTCCAAGGAAAGCACCAACATTAAAAGACATCAGTTATAACAGTGAGTGCAAGCCTCGCTTTTACGAGACAATTACGGTTTGAGTTAGTTTAGTGTCACCGCGCTGTGTTACGGCATCGGAACTGCACTATCTTTAGAAGTTTCTGTCTTGTGACAGCGTGAATTGAAATTGCCACATGGTCCGACTCACAACTGTAGTAACACCAACGATCCGAGTCACTACTGTAGTATAACACCAAGTACGGCGCTATTCGCCATTTCCCATTAACAAATCTTAGCAAAGCAAAGATTTTGTTACTACCCATCGACGTTCGATGGCACGTGATCAAAGTAACATGGAGAAGAGTGCCATCATAAAAACAAATCCACTACGTGTCAAAAAACGAATTCCACAGTGCTATCAGGAACATTTGAAAAAAAAAAGGAATAGCTTTATAAAAAAAAAATTTATCTTTGACCACTGAAAATTTCAGAGCAATTGGTCCTGTAATCAAAGATAAAAGCGACTTTTTAGGTTGTTCGCTAACGTGTCCAAAATTCTTGTTCTAACCTGTGTTCGAAGTCAAAATCGACTGTTGGAACGATTGAGTGGAAGCAATCGAAGTGATCGATCGACCTGTGAACACGTTTTCAACCACAGTTGTGGTCGTGACGTCATGAACTCTTTTGGTACTTCTTGTTGCAGATGACGTAACGGCTTTGGTGAAGTCATTACCTTTAGTGGTGGTAACGAGAGCCGCCTCATCCAGCACATTTAGAGTTGTTGCGTCAAACTTGGTGACTTGGGTTGAATGAACCTTGTTGCCATGGTGAACTTCGGTTGTTATGGTAACTTCATCTATCTGTTTATCCAGTAATGCGTTTTCCAGCGTTTTAGCCAATTTCCCTCTCAATTCTGGGCAAATAAACAATATTTCTCAATTTCTCAATTTTTTTTATGTTGGGTATATCGTAAACGGTTGATAAATTATCGACGCCAACACCAGCTTTCAAACACGGACAAATATAAAATCCTAATGCTAGACTCATGAAATCAGGCTTCCTCAACCATCTAGTGTTGGGGGCCGCTTTCACATGATGAAATTTATTGCGAGCCACAAAGCTTTCACCAAATCTAAATACCAATCAAGTTCTGATTTAGGTAAAAACTTACGTAATACATAATAAAAATAATTTTTTTTTACTAAAAATCAATCAAATAAAAAATTACCCTTGATGAGTTGATTCGAAGGTGGATACTTATATTAAAACATTTGAATGACATTTATCATTGAAACAATGAAAGTCGTCACTCTACGCGCCACGTCGTCTTAGGCGCAAAAAATTTGAAGACAAAGGCTTTCACGATTACAAGTTGTATTTTGTTTAAAAAATCCAATAACAAATAAGATCCAAATCACAAAACCCAGAATGTCTACAATGTTGCCCCTAACTAAATTCATGTTATAAAGTGAAATAACGTGGAAAATTAACCAATATCTTACCATATTCATTCTTTGCCTGAAAAAATAAAACAATAAATTTGAGTCGGTTACAAAGGGGTTAAGGAACATCAAAATAAGCGCAATATGATCCACAATTATTCACCGTGATTGTTTTCTCATGGCGATATGACGTCATCACAGCACTGCCTATGAATTGAACTTTCACAGAGATGTCGACTGGAAATGAGAGAAAAATATATTATGAGTTATTTATTTATCGGGTATAACAAATTAATTTGTAAAATGTAAAATGGGCGCCATAACAAAGATGGTCCAGTCACATCGTGTTAAGTGCTATGCTTGACAAGGTTTATGATCGCAGATTTTGAACTTCGGGTTCCAATCGTTTTTCCTTTCCTTACTGAGGATCAGTGATTCCCCTTCGCCCCCTAGATGAATACCCCCTAAAATTTCAAACACCTTCCCTAATTTTCAGGTGTGACACCATAATACTTTAATTCTTAACGTAAATAAAAATTCATTGGAATATTCAGAAAGTGGCTCATATGCCAGAGAAGATGATCAGTAAAATACATAACACATTTTTATGAGTCACAAATAGTTTTATCATTGATAACAAAATATCTACCAAACCCTAAATTTGAAGAAAAAAGAATTAAACTCCGGAGAATTTGAAAATACGACTCCGAGTCCGTAGAATTTAGGAAAAATAATCCAATAACGTGCCTGTCCCAACATTTTTATAAGACCCTGAATTTAAAAAATGAGACTCCGACTCGAAATAATTTGAAAATACGATTACGACTTCGTAAAATTTAAAAATAGGACTGCTACTACGGATAATTTGAAAATATGACTCCGACCCCTCAGAATGACTCCGATTTCAGAAAATTTGGAAAAAATATTTTAACCGGTTGCCTGTCCAACATTTTAATAAGACTCTGGCTCCTGAGAATTTCAAAATAGGACACAGGAGAACGTAAAAATAAGACTACGACTACGGAGTACTTGAAATAAGACTCCAAATCCGGAAAATTTAAATATACGACTATGACATTGGAGAATTTGTTAATACAAGTCCGACTCCAGATAATTTGAAAAAGACCCCGATTCCAGAGAATTTGGAAAGTAGTCTCCGACTCCGGGGAAATTCAAAATAGGACTCCGATTTCGTAAAATTTGAAAATACGACTCCGACTCCGAAAATTAGCCACCTGGACGCAACCAATGCGCAGCAATAATTGTTAAACATTCTGGTGAATAAATTAATAATATTAAAACAAAATCACCTGTCATGACGACTCCAATGCACATGAACAGCAGCTTGAAAGCTTTCATTGCAGACTTGCTCAAAATCCTCCCCAGTGGCTGCATGCAATTCTTCTACCAATACTATTTCTACTCTTAGTTGAGCAATTTATATGAGCAAACATTTATAAAAAAATTTATAATCAGACTCCATTACATTGCGGCCTAAATGAAACCCTGAGCAAAAATAACAAAGGACGTCCTGGTTACGCTTCTAAATCTACACAGTCAAAAAGTTTGCAATTTTCAATGGCATTCCCGTGCAATTGTCTGGCGTTGATTGTCGACATCAAGCTTGTTTAGTAATAAATCATATTTGGCCAAGCATAATTCTATTCCATTTTGCGTGATTAATTTATTACGTCATAAATATTATTTGTGTAACTGTATGGCATCATAGGTCATTATAGAGCGCTTCCGCGTGTGGGTTGCAACTGTTGAAAATCTTTGTTATGAGAATACACGATTTGATATACACAACAAGTAATATAACAATATAGATACAACAAGCCGGTAGGCGCCTAGGATATCCGCTGATTGTTGAGCCCACACTCAAGCAACCGGTTACCATCCACAGAAATATGCGGGTCTATAACTGCAGAGTGATTTTGTGAGCGGGTGGCTATCGAAACTGGGAACTGCCAGTTCATTTAAGCGCTGCGCGTTTCGTATACATTCTTGCGTATACGATAGTTAATACTTAAAATAATGTTCACTAAAGTCCCTAAGGCTTCCCCAGTTCATGGAGTATCGAGATGAAACACGACTTGTTCGCAAGAGTGTTTTCTTCCGCGGGAGGTACCGTCAATTTCAATTTTCGACTGGGTTGACAAGAGCAATAAATTGTGAAAAAATTGGCGATTTCACAACGTTGTTGCCATGGAAACGTAACTTTAATCCGGTCTTTCTGTAAAACGCATATTACATTACTAGGGTGGCAAATTTCATTCAGATTGATTCAAATGTATAGAGTCTATAGGCGAACAAAATTTAGTTACCTCCATATTGGTACATACACTTCTGGAGCGCCGTTTGAAAAGCTTATAAAATATCATAATGTAGGAAACATACCAAACACAAAATAATACCCCCCCCCCCCTCATTATATATCCTCCCCAGTTGAGAAACGCAGTTCTAAGCTTGGCTAGGCGTATTTTAAATTTGATCGGGTAACATTTATATCTCTCCTAACCCCATGCTAAGCATTACGACACAACAAACAACTGTTAAGTCAAAAGAATCATAATACAAACAAAATTACCGTTACAATAATACACAATAAATAATAAATCAAGGATTAATTTTTCAAATCGGGTATTTTGACCTCCTGGTCCGACAGTGGAGTCAGTCTCAGGAATGTAATAACCTCCTAGTCCGAATATAATGTACGCAGGGTTGTTCAGAACGAATCGAATATCAGAGTATTCGAATACTTTTCGTTCTTGGAATGCCGTGATAGCCAGTGGACTCGTTCTTTTCTTTCTTGTTGGACACAAAATGGAACTATAGGACCTATTATGATGTTGTTAATCCGCATGTTAGTATTTTTTTCTTCTTGGTACCGTGTGAAAAAAGGGTACTCCCGAAGTATGTGAACCAAGATGGCGGACACCGGAACGTAAGTCTGTGTACCAGGGTTAGACCATAATTTTATTTCAATTTTTCCTATTTTAGTAAGACTCGTAATAGGACTAGCCAAGTGAGTCCAGTAGTATTTGTACTTGGAATTATGGCCTAACCCTAACATGGTACACATACTACGTTCCGGTGTCCGCCATCTTGGTTCACATACTTCGAGAGTACCGAAAAAATCGCTTTTCTCATTAACTACTGGATCAATGACGTTGGAATTTTCAGTGGCGAAAGATTGAAGGCATTTACTCTTATTTAATTTAAAAATTCTTTAGGCTCTATGCCTGGGATTCGTTTTTCATGTCCTATGACGTCATCAAAATAAAAACATTGCACTCCTTGTGACGGTTCCGCTTTCGCGTTAGCGATCTTGTGGTCAGGCGAAGTCGTAAACACCGCACGGGTAGACTGCTGTGAATGGCCGCATACATGTACTACTTCGTGCGCATATATTTGGGATCGCTTCCCTGCTTAGACGTCCGTAGTAATTAGGTAAAATACAATCCAGCTGAAGACTAGCTATATTGTGGTAAACACGACGTTCGAGTTGGTCTTATAGTGTTATTGGACAAGTAGTGGACCTATAGATCGTTTTGTTAACATGTTGTTGTTTTTGTTGTTATTTGTCACAGAAAAAAATTTCTGGCTCTTCTCTTTGATTACTAGACCAACCGCTTTGAACATTTCAGTGCTTAAAGATGAAAGGCTATTCCGTTTATTAGTTTCAAATATTCCGGTGAGCTGTATGGGATTCGTTATTGTATGCTATGGCGTTATCCCGCGCACGCATATGAGCGCTACGTGTCCATATTTTTGAACATAGCTCTCTTGATTTCTTGTATTGTGAAAAGGCTATAGGTTTAACCTATAAATATAGAAATATAAAATAGATCAAATGGTCTAATCAATTGGTTAACCGAGACCTCTTGTCAAAGTACGATTTCAGTATCAGGTTAGAATTATTATATTTCTCTCGGGAGAGAGGTAACGTGGCTTAATCATATTGCTAACTACGTCTACTCATAGACTTACCAGCCTAAGTTGAGTATTGAAATAGCTGAACCATTGGTTCTCAACCTTTTTGTTTTCGTGACCCATTTTTGTTGCCCAGAAATTCTTGTGGTCCTTTAACTTTTTATTGCAAAGGGAAAACTACAAGAAAAAAATAAAGTTTATAATTAGAATGGGTAGCAGAAAACAGCATTGTCATTGATTGCTGCTACAATCAAAATTAACTATTGTGACATAAATAAAACTAGCAATTTTAAATAGTTCTGTGGCCCAGCAGTGGGCCATGCCCCTCTAGTTGAGAACCAGTGAGCTAACCACCAAATTTTCATATTTATGGCTCATTTAGAGTACTTATGGATCCACTACTTGGACTTAGTGTAGACATAAAATACCTAACTAGTTGAATTCAAAACTCTCTGCATGCAAAATTCTGACCACAGCGTCTTGTCATCAAACTAAGCAACAAACTCTCTTCCTATAACGTGCTGCCCGGGGAAGCTGGCTCTTGACACGTCACTGAATGAAGGCATTATATATATATTTGTGTTTATTCTAAGTCTTTTATATATTGAAATAACTTGAACATGAAATTAGGTAAAACTAAATAATTAGAACAAATTGGGTAAAAATAATAAATTGAAATTTTATTGGAAACATCAAAAAAAATGCAAAAAATAGTTTGTTTGATAGAAATATAACAAATTAAATTAAGCTTTACTAAACTTGATATTATCACAGTTTAGTTTTTGTTACTGTATTGAATACTGTAAGTCAGAAGACTCAAGATTCAGGATTGGTTCTTTGTGGATACGGCATCTTGAGGTTTAAAATAGCAGAAGCATCAGGCATAATTGGCAAGCGGCTGCCTTCCAGGCCAACCGCCAACGAAGAGAGCAAGATATATATTTTCTCTCGCACGTGTAATGGGGGGGGGAGGGGGGTCGGAGTCTAATAATATAAATTCGGATATTACCACAATACTCAGATCCGACTAATAGCATTGAATAAGTGGTAAGCATATAAACATAAAAATATATACATAGCTTGCACAAGGACACTATGGTTCGTGGCAATATTCAATCAAATCCAGATGCTGTGTAAGCGAACACGATTCCCAACACAGCAATTGAGCTTATGAGCATTGAATTCAGTGGAATTGATTGTGTGGAGTAATCAGACTGTTTTTTCTCAATATAGATTTCGAATTTTATCCAAATGTCATGTGTGCAGCTTTTTAACACGACTATTGTGATCTATGTAGTGCTGGGAATTTAAGTGATAACACTTTAACCGTTGACTGAGTAAAATTTAAAAAGGATCGTAACGGTTAACCATCTTAAATTAGTCAACTGATTAACCGGTTAACCATTGCCAGCCCTAGATATGTATTTACGTTTGCGCGCTGCTGGATGCCAAAGAAACCAAAGTGACTATTTCTGCAAAGCCGTGTATAGAATGAAAATACATGCAAAACATGCGTGATTAGTACTTGTCCCACAACTCATTTGTATCATATGATTCTATGTGGGTTACACATAACCTTGTATGCACGGTCGATTTACTGCATATGCTTGTGTGTGGGGGATACTGCATATGCTTGTGCAACTGTGAATCGTGGGAATAGTACATTAAAGTATCAGTGATCTACTTAAGTGGGCAACAATTCTGATAAATTGAGTCTTATTTTCGTTTCTTTGGTATATCAATCGGATGCGGTCATGGATGTTTTAAAATAATTCAGTTTTTTTGAAATTTTGTAATATGCTAATTTAAGTTTCTAGTTTTTTACTTGGTTCATTGACAAATAAATGAAGGTCTTTGTCTTAATATATTATTTTTAAACGGGCATTTCACGAGTACTTTACTGCATATGTTTGTTCTATTGTGGTCCGCGTAAAAGTTTGAGCGCAAATGAATATGCATATGGAGGAAATAAAATCACTGTAAAACTCAATACTCGTAGCTGTCTGTTTTTAAAGATTATGAATCAATCTATGGGCAAAGTTATGATTCATTTTCACAGAGGGCACCGAGATATAAATCGGAAGCAGGAACAATAAAAATCGCTGGTTTGTGATTCAGATTTTGGTCGACACTAACAACAACAGTTGTACGTGATGCATCGGGATAAGGATAATCAAATAGCCAAAATTCTGTTGGAACAGATACAATTTGACCAATCGTTGAATAAAGCTCACCGCCCTGTAAAAATGATATATAGATGTTTTAAAAATATATTGATATTGATAATAAAGATGAATGCATTCATGTAAAAATGAAATGTGGCAACCATATCCGTCATATTGTCTTGATGAGTTCACGTAATGTTATATAAGCAGCGTGATTCAGACCAAACACTCGCAGTTTTCTTAATTTAAATTAATTTCTGGGGTATAAATAATATGTAACATTTAATTTTGCGATCATTAAATAACTACTTTCCGTTCAGTATTTGAGTATTTTTTTGGACTTGCTTGAAAAAGGGTTGGGAACCGCTGGACCCAATAATATACCTATTTACCTTGTAGGACATTCCCGTGCGAACTGCAATGACTTGCCCTCCATCAGGAATCATAGAGCGTAAATAACCTTCCAGCATGTTCATGTGTGTGACGTCATAGATATTAGCCAGTTTGTTTTCACAAACAGATTTAGCAACGCCCAAATTGACGTCCCTCGTCTCGTGGAAAACCGCTCGAAAGCACTTCAATTTGTAACGAACGCCGCAATTATCTAAAAATAAAAGTTGCAGTCTACGGAGTTTGGAATTGGACATTGAAATGACGATTTATATATAATTTAATTATTTATTCTAAGGGAGAGAAGAGCCGATAAGACGGCTTAATCGTATGGCAAACCATGGCCTGTCGTTCGGTTACTAGTCCAGGTCGGTAACGGGATTAGTTAGCCAATTATATGTTTTAGATACACGGACTTGAGGGTAGAAGAAGCCGTAACCGACCAGTGGTTAGATTACCTAACTACCCTACGGAGGCGAGGAGTCCAGCAATCTTCTCGGCACATAATCCTCCCCAACACGATTCGTACTCACAAATCCACGCGCGGTATAATCAGAGGTGCGGTGGCGAGCGCATCCCTAACGCCAAGCACGATGCGCCACGTCCACGAGCCGTATTATTAGTGGAGTTTATTATTTTTATATTCTATTTATCTTTTTACTAACAACCAACTATCCACCGTAACGGCCACTATATGTTCGGAAGATCAGAATATTTTTTATCGTCATTTCCAGCCAATTTATGACACTCTGGGTGAGGTGCTGGACATTGGTTACGACTGGACCAACATTGATTCATTAACATATTGACAGAGTGTCCCATGCTTATCGTGACTGATGACATGTCCCATGATAAATTTTTAATTAATCAATTTTGCAAGCCGTCTTTTTATTTGCGGTAAATATAAGAAAAACTTATTCCAACCTGTGTTTGCAGTCAAAGTCGACTTCTGCAACGATTGAGTGGATGCAATAGAAGTGATCGATCGAGTTGTGAACACGTTTTCAAGCACAGTTGCTGTTGTGACGTCACGAAATTTCGTAGTATTTCTTGATGCAGATGATGTAACGGCTTTAGTGATGTCATTCCCAATAGTAGTGGTAACAAGAGTCGTGTCATCCAGTCCGTTTGGAGTTGTTGCGTCGAATTTGGTGACTTGGGTTGAATGAACCTTGTTGCCATGGTAAATTTTGGTTGTAATGATGACCTCATCTATCTGCTTATCCAGCAACGCGTTTTCCAGCGTTTTAGTCAATTTCTCTCTCAATTCTGCGAAAAACAAAAGTTATGAACAATATTCCTCAATTTATACTTTGCTATCGGGTATATCAGTCTCCGGATATAGTTATATAGCGGACCACTTTTACACGAGGAAATACATTGCGGCCATAAAGGTTACTATAAAGGTAACTATATGCCAATCAAGTTTAAATTTAGTTGAAGATTTACGTAATACATTGAAATGCAAGTTTATTTACATAAAATCAATCAAGTAAAAAATTGCTTTTGAATTATTTGATTCGATGACCGAAGCAAATATTGAAATATTTGAATGGCATTTGCTATTCGAATAACACGCGACCTGCACCACTTTACTGGAAATTTCAATAGTGTAGGGGCCAGCTTTAGATGATGAAAATTGAGGGCAAAGGCTTTTGCTTATTGCTGTATTTTGATTGAAAGAATCATATCCAATATCGAATAGGTTTAAAAGTCAGAAGCCCAGAAATCAGTCACAAAGCTGCACCGTTCCGTAATTTTACTTTAGTCCGTATTTTACTATAAAATAGAAAACTGTAGTAAGTCAACCCAGAACTCACCATGCTCATTCTTTGCCTGGAATATAAAACAATAAAGTTGAGTCGGTTACAAAAGAGTTAATAAACATCAAAATAAGCGTAATACGATCCACAATTACTCACCGTGATCGTTTCCTCATGGCGGTATGACGTCATCATCGCACTGCCTCTGAATTGAACCTTCACAGAGATATCGACTGGAAATGCAAAAAGGAATATTCTGATCTATTCATATATAGTGAATTATCACATTGCATATTACGCGCCATATCAGAGATGGTCTGGTAACAGCGGGTAAAGCGTTATACTTCACTTCGATGGCAGTTTTAAAATAAGACTCCGACTCCGGACTGTTTTAATTTATATTACGAATCCGGAGAATTTTATTGATAATAAGTGAATTTGAAAATACGACTCCGACTCCAAGGAACTTGAACATAAATCTCCGACTCCGGAGAGTTTGAAAATAAGACTTCTGATCCGGAGAAATTCAAAATAAGATTTCGATTCCGGAAAATATAAAATAAGATCCCGACTCCGGAGAATTATAAAATACAACTCCGACTCCGGGGAAATTCAAAATAAGATTTCGACTCGGAAAATATAAAATAAGATCCCGACTCCGGAGAATTATAAAATACAACTCCGACTCCGGAGAAATTCAAAATAAGATTTCGACTCCGGAAAATATAAAATACAACTCCGACTCCGGAGAAATTCAATATATGACTCCGAATCCAAAGAATTTAAAAATAAGTCTCCAGCTTTGGAATCATAGAACGTTAAAGTATGACTTCAACTCCAGAGAATTTGAAATATTGACTCCGAATCCAGAAAAATTTAAAAAGAGGTCTCTGGCTCCGTAGAATTTGACTCTGACTCCGGATTGAGAGCTTTTGAAAATACGATTACCATTCCAAAAATAGCGAACCCAATCGACCTGCCATATTTCTTGAGCATTCTGGCAAATAAATTATTAATATTAAAAGTAAATCACCTGTCGTGGCAAATCCAATGCACATGAACAGCAGCTTAAAAGCTTCCATTGCAGATTAATTTTATTCCGAGCACAAAATCCTCCCTAGTGGCCGCATGCAATTCTTCTACCAATACTATTTCTACTCTTAGTTGAGCACTTTATATGAGCAAACATAAATTTATAACCAGATGAACTCCATAACATTGCATCCTAAATAAAAACCTGATTGAAAATAACAAACGAAGTCCTGGTGACGCTTTCTAATTTTACACTGTCAAAAAGTTTGCAATTTTCAATGTCATTTCCGTATAATTCCGTGGCGTGGATTGTCGTCATAAAGCTCGTTTATCAATGAGTCATATATGGCCAAGCATAATTGTATCTAAGTTTGAGTGAATATTTTAACGCGTCATAGACCTTAATTTGTATGATTGTATGACATCATAGGCCATCAAAACGCTTCCGCATGTAGATTGCAACTGTTGAACACCCATTAATATGAGAATACACGATATAATAACTTGTATGTGATATAACAATATACATGCAATATATATCAGGGCTTCCCTGACTGGGGGTTGAAATCCCGAAAGGGCCCGCGCAACAATTTAGGGGTTGCAAAGAGTACACCAATTTCACACAAAGTACTATATCGATTGTAATTTTTAGACTTTTCATTTATTGAAATTACAAAAAACATAAACTTACAATTTCGAGAGAATACGTAGGAATCAGGGAATATGGCGGCTGCCTACCAATGCCGACTTTGATCATAAAGAGACATGGAGTCGCGTAAAATTTTATTATATTGGAAGGGAAGGAGGGAATAGGAATACAATTGAGAACCTGATTTAAAAATTTTGAATCTCATCACCGGGTAAAACCTTGGCATTTTGCGTAACAAATTAAAGGGCGCTCCAGAAGTGTATGTGCCAATATGGAGGTAACTAATTTTGTTCGCCTAATTTACATCAAGTTGTGTAAAGGGACTGAAATCTATTGGTATATTCACTTGACTAACACAGACAGTCCCCAAACTCGTAATGGGCCTTTCCCCGACCTTTGATCCCAGAAAATTGTTTCCTATACTTTACTATTGTAAAATTTTCGCGGCCTATTTTAAGAATGGTTTCGTGAGTTGGCGCCTGCAATATGGGGTATTTGTTTCAAACCATCGTTATAATTCATCGCATACAACATTGTTTTTTAAAAGTACCGGTGTTAAGTTAAACAACCAACATCGTGCAAAACCAATAACATGTGATTAACATTAGGTCTGCTTGTAGGCTAAGGGGGTATTCCCCGATTTAGCAGGCTGCCAAGCAACATAAATGCTGAATTGAGTAAAACCCTTTATTTCCGCTGGTCAAAATTTAATTTTTTACACCCCTTTTATAATACGACATACATAGTTGATCAAACACGCTAGTACATTTTTCCGATATCTCTTTAAAAAGCTTATTTTCGTCGCTTCCCACTAAAACCCACCAAAATTACGTAGCGCAAACGCGTCCGACCATACGCCGATAAGAAGAGAGAAATTTCAAAAATTTTTGAAAAAAAGTTTCTCACTTTTATCGCTCTGGTCAACACGCGATCGATATGCGAGAAAAAAAGTTCTCTTTTGGACAAGCTTTACTCACTTTCAAAACAAAACAAGAGTGGGCTTTCGAAGTGAAGTGATATTCGTTTTATTGAAGAGTATTTGATCGCGTGCTCTCTGGTATCCTTGTTGGTTTATTATGAGCCGGAGAACATCGCTCGCGCGTTCAAAATACTTCGTTTTCAACTAACAAGATTCTGTGTTTATTTTTAAGCTTTGAAATACTCATACAAATAAAATCGACCTTGTAGTAAAATAAAAATTATACATAAAAAAATATGATGACGTCACGGCGGTTAAGAACACTCAGATCAAGCATGGATTATAGTTGGATGCCTAAAATGATTACATTTGTTAGTGCCGACAAAATTGAAATACTTTAGAGATACCATAAACCTGAAAATAACATATAATTGAGAAATAACATATAATTGACAAATCATATCCAAAATTAATAAATTTTCCAACATCCTGGGGTTTAGGAAACAGGTAATAAAAACATACTTATTATCATTTATTTGAATTTACTGTACAGCACAATATCGTTCATATCGGAATAGTTAGAATATTCTGAAATATTCTATATTCAATGTTCAAGTTATATTTCATTTTCACAGATGGCTCTGAGATAACTCCAGTCTGGATGAACATTATCAAACCCTTGCTCGGCTTGGCTCGGGTCTCGACTGACTAAGAGCACAACAGTTGTTCTCGATTCATGGGGAAACGGAGAACCTGGGTACCAAACTTCTTTCGGCGGAGATACATCTGTACGATTGGTTAAATACAGCTTACCGTTCTGTAAAAATGAAATAGAAATATGATAATATTGGTGATAGAGAGGTTACAATAACATGGGGTTTCAATATCTAGTATCTTTTATTGCAGAGTTCATGTAAGGTCACAAAGCAAGAGGCAACGCAGTTCAGTTTCAATAATATACTGATTCACCTTGTAAGTCATTCCCGTACGAATCCACATGTTTCCCCATCCACCAGGGATCATTGTGCGTAAATAATCCTTCAGCAGATTGAGGTGTGTGACGTCATAAATATTAGCCAGCTTGTCTTCACAGAGTATTTCAGCAACTCTTAATTGTGACGTTCTTCTTGTCATAAACGATCGCTCGCAAACATTTCGAATTGTAAATGACGCCACAGTTCTCTAAAAACAAACATTAAAAGTAACAGGTCAGAAAAAAAATACTAATAAGTTTTTTCCATTTATTTTATAGCCTCTCGCTACGAGCAAAGCACTATACAAGCATCTACCCTGCAACCATGTTCCGGGTGGAATCGAAGCTTCATGGTTCGACTCATTCAACTCAATTTTTGACTTACTGTGTTAGATGAAGGTTACTCCTACTCCATTACTGATGCATTGGGTGAGATGGAGGGAACAGAACTGACACCGTCAAGTGTGAACGTGTAAACTGCAATGCTGACATAATAGAGTCGTATAATGACATAACATCCCAAAGCTTCTGTTTACAATCATCCGACACTCATCGGTTGGTCTTTCAATGCCTGCCCAACTCATGACCCCCTGGGTAAGAAAGCGGACATGGGGTATGAACCCGGGATGTGTAAATTGACTGGTGACGTTGAACAGTGATTCTAGTAATCTAGTCAAACAACCGGATTTTTTTGTATAAAGCCCCGACACTAATGCAAAAATGTGAGATTTGGGGAAAACACCCTCGCCGCGTTTTAAAATAACAAATTAGTAATTATTCAGTTAGATTTAGGGTTAGAAAGGATTTGAAAATTTGAATTCCTAGGGTAATCTGCATTCCTAACCCTGACCTAAACCCTAACCGCATAATTACTATTTTTCTAGTAGGATAGTAAGCTGTCCTCTTATTCCAAATATTAGGGAAAAAATTTGTTCTAACCCATTTTCGCAGTCAAAGTCGACTTGTGGAACGATTGAGTGGAAGCAATCATAGCCATCGATCGAGTTGTGAACACGTTTCCAAGCACAGTTGCTGTTGTGACAACACGTAATTCCGGAGTATTTCTTGTTGCACATGATGTAACTGCTTTAGTGGTGGTATCCAGTTCATTTGGAGTTGTTGCGTCAAACTTGGCTTTAGTGATGTCATCACCAATAGTAGTGGTAACGAGAGTCGCGTTCTCTAGTCCATACAAAGTTGTTGCCTCAAACTTGACTTCAGTGACGTTCTTGTCATTTGTAGTGGTAACAGGAGTCGTGTCATCCAGTCCATTTGGGGTTGTTGCGTCAAACCTGGCTTTAGTGATGGCCTTACCAATAGTAGTGGTAGCGAGAGTCGCGTCATCCAGTCCATACGGAGTTGTTTCCTCAAACTTGGCCCCAGTGACGTCCTTGTCATTAGTAGTGGTAACAGGAGTCGTGTCATCCAGTTCATTTGGAGTTGTTGCGTCAAACTTTGATTGAGTGATGTCATTACCAATAGCAGTGGTAACGAGAGTCGTGTCATCCAGTCCATTTGGAGTTGTTGCGTCAAACTTGGCTTCAATGATGTCATTGTCATTAGTAGTGGTAAAGCGAGTCGCGTCATCCAGTCCATACGAAGTTGTTGGCTCAAACTTGACTTCAGTGACGTTCTTATCATTTGTAGTGGTAACAGGAGTCGTGTCATCCAGTCCATTTGGAGTTGTTGCGTCAAACTTGACTTTAGTGATGCCAGTACCAGTAGTAGTGGTGACATGAGTCGTGTCATCCAGTCCATTTGGAGTTGTTGCGTCAAACTTGGTGACTTGGGTCGAATAAACCTTGTTGTCCTGGTAAACTTTGGTTGCAATGGTAACTTCGTCAATCTTTTTATCCAGCAACGCGTTTTCTAGCTTTTCAGTCAATTTTTCTCTCAATTCTGCGCAAAACAAAAGTTATAAACAACGTTGCAAACTTCTTTGCTGTTGAGTATATTGATCTCCGCATGATTGATATATTGTTGACTTCAACACCAACTTTGAAATTTAGATTTTCAAAATACAAGGTTCTTAGATCATGCTTGCCCAACCATTTAGTGTTGAGGGCCACTTTCACGTGAGGAAATTTATAGCGGGCCCCAAAGTTTATACCAAATTTGGATATTAATCCAGTTAAATTTATCTAAGGATTGACGTAATACATATAAAGTTTGTTTACGTAAAATCATTCAAGTAAAATATTAGTTTTAAACTATTTGATATGATGGTCGAAGCAAATGTTAAAATATCCGAATCTCATTTACTATTTGAATAACAAGGAACTTTGCCACTTTACTGGAAACGGCAGGTCCCGAGTTGGGCCTAGCTTTAGGATTCTATATTAAAAAAAATTAAGGAGAACGGTCTTACCGTTCAGAAGTTATGTTGTGTTTTGTTAAAAAGTATCGAAGAGGAATTAAATTTCACATCCCTAAAAATTTCCACAATGTATCCCTACTCTAAATTCACTTTATAAAATGAAATACCGTAGTAAGTTAACCCATATCTCACCATGCTCATTCTTTGCCTAAAAATAAAACGATAAAGTTTAGTCAGTTACAAAAGGGTTAATAAACATCGAAATAAGCGTAATATAATCCACAATTACTCACCGTGATTGTTTCCTCTTGGCGGTATGACATCATCAACGCACAGCCTCTAAATTCAACCTTCACAGAGATATCGACTGGGAAGGAGAAAAGAAAATTTGAGGTATTTATTTATCGGGGATAACAAACTAAATTTTCACATTGCATATTAGGCGTCATAACAAAGATGTTCTGGTCACAGTGGGTGAAGCGTTATATTTGACTTTGTTGGTATCGCAGATTTTACACCTCGGGTTTATCGGTGATAAGAAATCTGAGAATATAACTCCGACTCTGAAAAATTTGAAAATACGATTGCAATTTCGGAGAATTTGAAGATATGACTCCGACTACAGAAAATACGACTCCGACCCCGGATAATTTGTAAATATGACTCCGAATCTGGAGAACCTAAAAATACGACTCCGGATCCGGAGATTTCGAAAATTCCGGAGTCGTATACGACCCTTAGTGGGCCATCATCCCTCAGGCCCTCAAATGACGAGTTTCCAAATTCTCCTCGCCTCACCCAGGATATAATAAATTCGGTAGGCAATATATGAGTCGATGTTTGTATCAAGCCTTGTTCGTTTCGTGAATAAGTATTGTAAGATAACAAGAGTGCTACGCTCAAATATATGGACACGAAAAAGTAATAGCCTTTTGGAGAAAAATACAATCTTTTACCCACTGAAAACTTCAAAGCAATTGGTCCAGTAGTTGAAGACAAAAGCGATTTTTTCCATAATAATAATATGAAAAATACCAACAAGAACATCAACGAGAATCGGTCGGAGACGGAAGACTTATCGATCGGAGGTTAGGGGATCCCCCAAAACAGCGCTCTTACTCCATAGTGACAGCGTGTGTCCAATCACTAATTAATTAAAAACTCGCTAATTATACGACATAATTCATCGAAAATCAATAGGCTTCCGTTCCAAACTATGATGAATGCACATGCAAAATTTGGAGCAGATTCAACCTCGCGCTCGTGAGATATCGCGTGTATCTAACAAACAAACAAACAAACAAACAAACAAACAAACAAACTATAAATAATCCAGAATAATTAATACAAAAACTTATATTGACGGGTCGACAAAAACTTCGACACCAGTCTAAGAATTTGAATCCAAAATATTTTGTCAACCGCGACCCGAATTTGAAACCAACACTCCGGCTCCGGAAAATTTAAAAATAAGATTCCGACTCCGGAAAACAGCCATCTGGAAGCAACCAATGCCCAGTCATGTTTTTGTTCATTCTCACAAGCAAAATATCAATATGAGGTAAATCACCTGTCGTGGCGAATCCAACGCACATGAAAAACAGCTTGAAAGCTTTCATTGCAGACTGATTTTATTTTAAGCACAAAATCCTCCCCAGTGGCTGTATGCAATTCTTCTACCAATACTATTTCTACTCGTAGGTGAGCACTTTATATGAGCAAACATTTATTTTAGAATTCCTAACCAGACTAACTCCATGACATTGCGGTCTAAAAGAGCAAAGTCAAACTGTCAAAAAGTTTGCAATTTTTAATGTAATTTCCGCGTAACTGTCTTGCGTGGATTGTCGTCATAAAGCCTGTTTATTGATAATTTATGTATTGCCAAGCATAATTCTATTCAAGTTTACGTGGGTACTTTATTTCGTCATAGACCTTAATTTGTATAATTTTATGACATCATAGGTCATTATGAAGCATTTACGCGTGTGGATTGCAATTGTTATGAATTATTGTTATGAGAATATGTAATATAACAATATAGATACAACAAGCCGGTAGGCGCTCAGTATCTCCGCTGATTGTTGAGGCCACACTCATACAACCGGTTACCATCCTCAGTATATTTGGAAGAAGTCAGAGGTGGGCAATTTCTTTTTTGAATGCGCCAGTTACAGATAATAAACTCGGCTACTGGACCGGAGGCATAAAACTCAATATGAAAAATGATGAATAAAAAAAGACAACAGTTAGGCTAACGTTTATATAATAATTAAGAGCACAATTTTACAATCGGGGTCATTATGACGTTATTTTCATAGATATTTTCAACGAAAATGTGCATTCATAAAAACTATAGACGTAATTATTGAATTTTTATTTTTGAAAGTAGTTTCGCAATTTCTTCATTGAAACAAACTATTTACAAAGTATATTCAGAATAACGCATGAATGTATGTGTGATATGTCTTGGGGTCTTTTGCTGATGTTCGTCCATGTTTAGTTAGTAACATTGACAAACTCTTGTGATGAAAAATTTTGGCAAAACCAATCTATACGCACCTAAAGCATGATTTTGAATGTACAACGTTCATTATCCCAAACTCGGAGCATTTTATAGTCAATAAAAGTTTAATCTTGCATTTTTCGTTTGAAAGTATTTGCAAGATTTAATGGGATTACGTGAAGCATATACAAACTTGCGTAAGAAAATTTAAATTGAAAGATGTATTCTACCTATAATAGGTGATAATGATAAAATAAGTACATATTGAGATATTCGTAATTTTGACATAGTGGTTTTAAAGTATATAGCGATTTGGGTACTCCTGAAGTATGCGCACCAAGATGTCGCATAACCTGAACCCTAACCTGGTACACAACCTGAGTTCAGGCTGTGCGCCATCTTGGTGCGCATACTTCAGGAGGAACGCGATTTGTCTATAGTAATAAATCATTTGTGTATAAACACATGTATAAATATGGAGTGCCCGTTTAGGGGGCTATATGTGCTGATGTTAGTGCATTATTATGTAACGTATTGTGTAAAAAATATTAAGTAAAACCATAATAAATACATCAAAATGATTTAATGAATTCCGCAATTTTGATGATGTAATGAAAGCATTTTTGCTATTTTTGAATTAGAAACATTCTCTTTATAACGCATGTAATGGTGAATGCCATGCGCTGATTATCATGCATGTTTTGCTACAAGCAAATACAAACTTAAGCAAGAAAAATACATCCTACACGTAATAAAATAATTACATATTAAATTTTTCAATTTTGGCAAAATGGTTAAAGTATTTTTGCAATTCGTATGTATGTATAAACAAAATTATGAATATGTGACACCCGCCGATGTCCATGCACGCTTATTTCGTAACATAGACAAACATCCTCAGAACAAATTAAAGTAAAACCATCCTACACGCAACAAAAGCGTGATTTGGAATGTACAACGCTTGATACGCGGAAATATGTTCACATTACACAAACCAGTCAGGCTTCTAAGATATAGCTTCAGGCATTGAAATAGACAGGATGTGTTTTTGAGATATTCATAGTTAAGAATGCTAAACAGTGTTTATGAGTTGAAAATCCGTAGGATAAGTTGAACTTAATTCTGAAGGGAGAGAGGAAAAGGAGACTGTTCACTAAAATTTCGATGTGTTTTTTCTTTGGGGATGGGGGGGAGGGGGGGGGGGGCGATAAGGTTTACCCAGTTGTCAAAGTTATGACCTTCCGTTTGCTTGCCGGCTTCCGTTTGCTTCATGAATAGATAATCAAGCCATAGATAACCCATAAATGCTAAACAGTGTTGATGACTTGAAAATTCGAATAGAGTGGGATAATTTGACCTTAATTCCGAAAGAGAGAGGAAGGTTGATATGACGAATGAGATGGGTTAGAATAAACTTACTCTACATCAGAGGTGGGCAATTACTTCCCTGAGTTGGTCAGTTGCAGATAATAAACTTGGTTACGGGGTCGGAGGATCGAAACTATAAATGAAAACATTTTATTTACAAGAGCTAATCCAACAGCTAAACTATCGATTATATAATAATAGGAAGCACAATGTGATATCTCACGAAAGCGAGATTGAATCTGCTCCAGATTTTGCATGTGCATTCATCATATCTCGGACCAGCAGCCAATTGATAATTCGCGAGTTATTAATTAATTAGTGATGGGACACGAAGTGTCACTATGGAATAGGAGCGCTGTTTTGGGGATCCCCTAACTTTCGATCGTTAAGTCTTCGTTCTCTGACCGATATTCTCGTTTTTAACTTATTCAATATCTGTTTACACTGTTTGATCATTTATCGAAAATTTGGGTATGTTTTAATCCATTGAAACACTGGTATATGGCAGTTTGTAAACACTTTGTGAAAACGTCTGGTGTAAGTTTTTTAACAGTTCTCTAATATCTGTTTAGGCTGTTTGATCATTTATTCAAAAAATAATTATTTTTATTATTCATGGGAACGTTGTTATATGACATTTAGTACATTTTTTATCAAATGAACTGATTATTTTCAATTACTTCCCAATTTAAAAAACATTTTAAGATAATGATTGAGTAAGCATCATTATGTCAAAATTAGCATTGAATTTTTTGATGATGTTGAAGATTGTCTATATTGCTGTATATATTATATTCTTGTTGATAATGAACTTGAAAACCTAAAGGTGTATGATGTACTGAAAACACACTGCAATTATAAAAAATTAACACGGACCTCCTGAAGTATGCGCACCAAGATGGCGCACAACCGGAACTCAGGTTGTGTACCAATTCAGGGTTCAGGTTGTGCGACATCTTGGTGCGCATACTTCAGGAGTACCATTACCACAGTATATAACTGTTACGTGCAAACTTGATCATTTCACATTTTGAACAAAAACACGTGACCTACTTGATCTCTCAATTCGGTGTGTCAGATAAGATGCAAAATTCCATTGACAGTAACCAGTAGTGCTAACCGGATCGCTGATCTCATAAAATTCCTCAAGACAGTTCTATAGAACCGGTGCGAACCGGCTGTATCCCACCACTGTTTGTAACGTCTTTAAGATCTGATTACGCGCTGTGGCGTTGTCGCACGGTGTATGTTTCCTATCTGCTTGTATTATGTTCGGCGGTTAAACCTGTTATCCCGTGAATCGTGACGACGATAAAATGAGACATTATAAGAAAACGCTGTTACGTTTCAAGTATGGTGCAATCCGTAAATTTACATTGACGCTGGCAATATTCTGTTTCATAACAAATTAATATGAAATTTGCTCTTTTTTTTCATAAATTAAGTTTGATTTCGACGTAACAAAAGCTTACAAATATGCTTGTTATTTTGTGAAAAAAAAGTTATTATTTTTTTTAATAAGGTGCGATCCGTAAAAATAAATTTATAGCAATAATATTTTGTTACTTAGCAAATTAATCTGACTTTTCTTTAATTTTAGTTCAAAGGCTAATTTTGATTTTGATATAACAATAGCTTACAAATACGCCTTTTTTCACTCAACTCTACTAAACTTGTTTCTGAATTTTCAATATATGTTTACGCTGTTTGATCATTCATCTAAAACTTTGGTGTTTTTATTTCCATGGAGACAAAGTTATATGACTTTTGGTACACATCTGGAACAAATGTCTTTTGTTCACTCAACTTGTTTGTAATCTATTCAATAACCAATTACGCGATGTGGTTTTGTCGCGTGGTGTTTGTTTTCAATCTACTACGTATTATGTTTGCTGGTTCAACCTGTTCTCGCATAGATGAAGACCACGATAAAATGAGACTTTACAGAAAAACGCTGTCACGTTTTGAGTGAAAGAATTACCTTTATGGCGAGAATATTTTGTTGAGAATGCTGGATTTATAATAATAGAAAAGGGAAAAGCCACATTAATTTATTTCATAGCAAGTTAATGTGACTTTTCCCTTTTCTATTATTATAAGTTCAAAGTCGATGAAGTCTTGTCTGAAAAAGTTTGATTTTGACCTAACTAAAGCATACAAATATGTTTGCTATTTTGTGGAAAAGATTATTCTATCAGTGTTTTTATTTTTCAATTAACTGGGCTAGATAGTTTAGTTGCTAGAAGTGTTGCTTCTGACCTTGATTCTGTTTTTATTAAAAATATTTTGAATGAAGAATATTTCAAAACAAGTTCAATGAGTGGCAAAATTACAGCATACGGCTTTCCTCTCCCCCTGGATACATATGTAAATCCTAACCTATCTCCTATCCTATTATGATAAGGAAATACATTGCTTAGAAACGCCATGTTCATAATGATAACGCTCAAATTTCTTCTCACAGTGTTCCATTACTTACAATAGAAATGAAATATTTAGTGATATCAGCTGTCTTGTTGCTGTTGATGTTACGTGGGACAGATGCAGCAATAGAGGCACCAGAATGTGAGTCATTTTATTACAATTTCTACTTTTTGACCCATCGTCAGCGGATGGTCCTCGTGTATTTTTTACACCCTTTATAAAAACTATTTTTCTCCCTATTCAAACGTGCTAGAATTACCAATCAAGTATCTCTAAGATCAATTTTTAGATCTCTTTCCGCGTGGTGTTTCTAAAGAGCGATTATCGCTTTTCTCCAACGTGGTGAGCTGTTGAAAATGAATTTTCAAGAATTGTTGTTGTGGAATTTTTAATCAACGTCAGCCGTAGTAAACAGATTAACCAGCTTTAAAGAGTCAGGGCTTGGAATTTGAATTCTCTCGTCTTGTCAACAATTTTAAGTTTGAATGCGGTCGAGCTATATTTTACGATTGTCACCAAACAACAAAAATATGAAACATCGCTCCATACATCAATGGGTCTTTCCCCGATCATCGATTTCTTTGTTCACATCCGTAACAATGACGAATCAGTTAAAAGTGAACAGTGACTTCAGAATTGCAATTTCTGCAGTCGTTCAGGGGGACTTCATCTTACAAATATGAATTTATCTTCCTACATGTCTATAAGTGCATGCTTCACTAAGAACTGTTTCACGGAAAGAGCGATGAATACTTCATAAATTTATTCTGCGAACAAACAGATTAACTTAGTTTTATGATTTTTCAGCAAAGCATTGCGTCCATTCACTCCATGCTCTACCAGACCAATGGAATAAGATCGTCAGCCCTGAGTTTCCGAATGGAATCAATACGCAGATACAGTGCAGCTGGATGTAAGTGTTTAAATATTGCCCGTCCGGAGAGATGGAAAGATTGTTTTCTTTTTTACTTCTATCCCACTGTCTATACTAGTGGCTTCCAAACCGAGGTCCAATTACGACCCGCGTAACGATTTAATGTGGCCCGCCGAACTTGAGCGAAATAGTTTGACGCCATGTGGTTCTTTTTTTTAGCGTTCATGATACCACCAATTGTTACGTCACTACCACAGTTTAAGCACGTGTATATTCGTAACAATTCGAGTATACTGATATCTTAATTATACGTAACGGCATCGGACCTTTGCGGGCGCTCCCATCTCCCGACCCGCGAATATCATTCCGCTTCTAATTTTGGCACCCAGTCAATCAACTTTAGGAACCACCTGTCTATATGGTATCTCCGACACACCAATAAAAGTAGAGAGCTGATAAAGGAATTTAAAAATCTTGAGATGTATACGTGGATTTTTCTTTCGTCTAAATGGGCTATAAGGGCTGTATTTATACATATGGCGGCTCAATATAGCCCTCTATGAAAGACGCCCCTCAAATGGCGATTGCGACCATACACTCTCCACTATTTATAACCCACTGTATATATCGCAGATCTCTACAGAGTAGGTCATTTAATTAGCGATTGAGACTATATGTCCATCTCTAATTTGCTTGTCAATATAGCAGCCCAATAGCCATCAATGAAGGAGGCAATTCAATTTTTTTGTGGCCCAGCTACACGTCTGAAGTTATTTGACCAATCCGACAAAAAATGCCCTGTTTTAAACCCTTCCGAACCGTAAAAAACGTAAGTTGCATAAACAAACAATTTTCAATAATTAATAATTTTTATAAGAAACATAAATTGCATTTTTAAATTTAGTCAAAGATTGTCTTGTTCGTCGTACAGCTCAGCAAAGCTAATATTGATTAGGTATTCTCACTTCTAATCACATTAATAGAAGTTAATTTTCTTTGAAACGACCTGAAAGACCTGAAGTTGTGGTATTTTCGCAAGACACACAATTTAGATTCTAGCGATTCTGACAAGATCCGGACTTCATTTGGTGACAACGTTCTAGAAAATTATTTTCGGATGCCAATAAAGATAAAAAATAAATTCTGATTAATAATAAAACAAAAAAGGGAATATAGAAACAGACACTCATTACGGTCAAATATGCATCAAAAATTATTGAGTTTTCCATAATTTGATTTTATTATAATTTTGATTTCAAGTTTACTAGTTGGTTCAAATGAGAAATAACTTTTTAAACTTAAAAATCCCATAATATTTATAATCCCATAATAATAAGTTAATGTGTGTTTTCCTGAATAAAATTTCAATTTTCGTTTGAAAAATAACACTACAAACTATTTTCGGGGGAGGTCTTATTTTCATTTATTAAAAACAAAATTACGAAGTAGAAAATTACTCGATTTTCAAATATACACAATATGAAAACCGATATCCCTTTACTTATACATAGTTTTTGATAAAAAATAATCACTCTATCGACTAGGTCTTATTTTAATAGGAGGGCCTTTATTAAAATCATTTTCAAAATTCAGACTAGGTCTTTTCAGAATGGGTCTTATTTTACCGAAAACAAATATTATCATTATCAAATATTATTCAATTTTTTGAAATTATTCGGACATGAAATGAATATTTAAACAAAACAAATCGCAAAGTACTTACAAATAGGCTATTTATCATTCACTCAGGAACAAATTTGGTTTAAATAATAAATTTAAACTTTCTTGAACACATCTAAGTAATACAATAAAAATAGCAGATTGAATAGATATATAACAAACAAAATTCAGCTCTACTGAAATGCATACGCAATAAAGCTTTAAAAGTGACTCATTTTTCTAGTGAACATGATCCCCATCACATCGTTCCAGCATATAAGCTTGTAGGATGTTCTAGTTCAAGCAGCCAGGACGGAAAGATTTGGTTTTAAAACTGTTCAAGAAGTTCGACAAACAAAATTATCGGTAAAGTAACCGTTGCATACACGTGATTTGTAGTTGTCCTACTCTCCATTCGTATCGTATCCCCGAGTTAGAGTTTTGATTAAACCATGTATATGTGGGCAACAATTACTTCAATGCATTCAAGGTATTTTTGTTGAGTTATTTCGTGTCTTTAAGTAAATCATTTTCACAGATGACTCCGCGATGTGCCCAGGAAGGATAGGTATTGCAAATTCCTCCACTGTCCGATGGGTTTTTAAAGACAAGAACCCCAACAGCTGTTCTCGATGTAGAGGGATTCGGATTGTTAGCGGCCCACGTTTCTTTTTGTAGAGACATAACTTGACCGGTCGTAGAATAAAGTGTGCGTTTCTGTTGAAATAACATTTAAATTTTGAGAAATATAACAATAACAAGTCTGCAATTCGTGAATATATTTCAAATATGGTTGATTCGATATAAACTAGTAGGCTATTTCAATTCAATGCACAGTTGTAGTTTGATGTTATTGTTGGAGTCGGAGTCATTATTTTTACATTACCCGGATCATAGTTGAGTAGAGATGGGAGTTCCGATTGAAATTATTGACCGAACTGAGAAACGCTGACAAGAGCAATTTATTCATTTTTAATTGTTTCCTACCTGTAGGTCTCTTTGTTGGAGAATAAAATGCGGTAACAATAATTTTCATATTTTGAAGAGAATTTCATATTTTAATGTAAGGCCACATAAGCAACGCGATTCAGACTTGATAATATACTGATTCACCTTGTAAGTCATTCCAGTGCGAAATGTGACCGATGCCCGCCCATCAAGAACCATTGGTCGTAAATAATCTTTTAGTAGGTTTAGATGTTCGACGTTATAAATATTAGCATCGGATGAATTGTTGTCACACTTGCCACCAATGATCACTTGGAAACACTTCAAGTTGTAAGTAACGTCGCACTTTCCTGAAGAAAAAATAAAATAAAAGTACAGTCAACAGAGTTTGAAATCAGTTGTTAGGAAGATTACTTATTAAATTATATTTATTTAGTTATAGCGGTATTTTTTTTTATATTTTTGTTTGAAATTTCTACGCAGCTTTCATTCACAAGGCTCTGTACAACATTGTTAACTAAGGGGATGCTATATTTGTGATACCCGGCTTCTTCCAGATTTAGTTGTGTCAACTCAATTGTTTAACCTTCTGGGTGAGGGATGGACTCGGGGTATAATTCCGCTTCGTGTAAATTGCATCTACCCGTATTAAAACTACACACTTTGACTGGACTACTTACTTTAAGTTGGAAAACCAGTATCTATCCCTTCGGCATTGCATACTCAAATTGGTGAGGTGGGGACTGTGGCAGAGAGAGATTTTATTACCACAAACAATGTCAACACTATAATTTATTTGAAGCGAAGGCTATGGGGAATCCATATGTAAGTAGGGCTAGGCATTTTCGAATACTACTTGATTTTAGAATCAAATCGACCTGTGGGTGGATAAAAACAAAACAAGATGGTAGTAATTCGATATTTCCGTCTGAACCGATTCGAATAATTTACTATTCGATTCGAATATTCGATGCGATTTGAAATGTCAAGCCCTATATATTTGTGTAAAATGCAATAATAAAATTGCAAATCCGGAAAATTTTAAAATAAGACTCCGACTCTGGAGAATTTGGAAATAAGACTCCGAATCCGGGAAATTTTCAAATAAGACTCTGACTCTGGAGAATTTGGAAATAAGACTCCGAATCCGGGAAATTTTCAAATAAGACTCTGACTCTGGAGAATTTGGAAATAAGACTCCGAATCCGGGGAGTTTTCGAATAAGACTCCGACTCCGGAGAATTTAGAAATAAGACTCCTAATTAGGGGAATTTTAAAATAAGACTCCGACTCTGTAGAATTTAGAAATGAGACTCCGAATCCGGGGAATTTTAAAATAGGACTCCGAACCCGGAGAATTTGGAAATATAACTCCAAATCCGGGGAATATCAAAAGAAGACTCGACTCCGAGGAATTTGGAAATAAGGTTTCGGATCCAGAGAATTTTAAAATAAGACTCGAATCCGAAGAATTTTCAAATAAGATTCCGAATCCGGAGAATTCTGCAATGGGACTCCGAGTCCGAAGAATTTTCAAATAAGACTCCGAATCCGGAGAATTTTCAAATAAAACTCCGAATCCGGAGAATTTTGAAATGGGACTCCGAGTCCGAAGAATTTTCAAATAGGACTCCGAATCCAGAGAATTTTCAAATAGGACTCCGAGTCCGAAGAATTTTAAAATAAGACTCCGTCCGAATTCGGAGAATTTTAAAATAAAATTGCAAATCAGGAAAATTTTTTGAAAGAAAATTTCGAATCCGGGGAATTTTAAAATAAGACTCCGAATCCGGAGAATTTTAAAATAGGATTTTCAATCCGGCGAATTTTAAAATAAACCATATTATCTGGGCATCCCTTATGCTGGGGAAATGATTCGGGTCAAACAAGCTAGTCTGCTCATTCATTGCAATTACAGCAACAACAAAAAACTATCTAACCTTTCGTCGAAGTCGACTTCTTTAACGATTTAGTGGAAGCAACTGAAGTGATCGATCGAGTTGTGAACACGCTTTCAAGCACAGTTGTTGTTGTGACGTCACGAACTTCCGCAGTACTTCTGGTTGCAGATGACGTAACGGCTTGAGTGATGTCATTCCCTTTGGCGATGGTAACGAGACTTGTGTCATCCACTCCATTTGGAGTTGATGCGTCAAATTTGGTGACTTGGGTTGATTGAATCTTGTTGCCATGGTAAACTTCGGTTGTTATGGTGACTTCATCTATCTGCTTATCCAGTAACGCGTTTTCCAACGTTTTAGCCAATTTCTCTCTCAATTCTGCGCAAAATAAAAGTTATAACGATATTTCTTGATTAATACTTTGCTATTCGGTATATCCGACTTCCCAATCATGGTTGATTAAATATTGACTCCAACGCCGACTTTCAAATTTAGCTTTTAAAAAAAAATCTTGTTTTTGGAACAGCGGTTCTCAAACTTTCGCGTCCCGTAGCTTCCATATAATGAATTTAAAATTTGTGGCCTCTTGATCTTTATATAAAAATTAGCTATTTTTGTACTTACGCGTTTCCCTCATTTTATGAGCACGTTGAATAATAAAAAGTCAACAGCAAGGGCATTACACACAGAGAACAAATAACCGTGGAGAATACTTTAAACCCCTTAGCCACGGAGCGTTAAGATTGGGGCCACAATTCTACCCTCAAAATTGATTTTATTTTTTCCTTTTCAAGAAAACTCTCCGTTGTATCTAATTTCATAGCTTGAGGATGTTATAACACATAGTGCTTTTATAATGGTAATTATAATCATTCATATTCATAATAACAATTACCACTGCAATGATGAAGGGGATTGGGCAACAGTGCTAAATAATTTCGTTCGAGAACCACTGCTTCAAATTATTGCAGTAGTCTTTTGGTTCCTAGTAAGGGTCGTTGCTTGTTTACTCCAGACAGATGCTCTGCTGCCTCCTAGGGGCCTAATCCAGCGGTTCACAAACTTTTTGTTTGTGCGTCGCCAATTTATCAAGGAAAAACTAAAGGCGCACTTACACAAAAAAATAAAATTGAAGCCGTTAAATGAAACTCAATTTTGATGACCTTGTAACATTTAGGCCCAAAGAATATAGTCAAAATGTCAACTCTTTTTACTCATCTGAACATGATTGTTTTTTGAAATACTAGAAAATCACTCATGTTCGGTAAACTCGGTTCAGCAGTTAAATTTTCGATGAGCACTTAGCAAAGCCGCCTTTGGTAACCGCTGCCAAAAATTCACTCCATGAAACAGAATACCGTATTAAGTTAACCCATCACTCACCATGTTCGTTCTTTGCCTGAAATATAAAACAATAATTTTGAATCGGGTACAAAAGTGTTAACAAACATCAAAATAAGCGTAATACGATCCACAATTACTTACCGTGATCGTTTCCTGGTGGCGGTATGACGTCGTCGCAGCACTGCCTCTGAATTGAACTCTTACAAAGATTTCGACTAGAAATGCAAAAAAAAAAAATTTCACAGCTGTTTTGCTAAGCGAGCATAAAATACGAAATTTCCACGTGTTACTAGGGCTGGGAATGTTTAATCGGTTAACCGATTTAAAATGGTTAATGGTTACACTTTATTTTAAGCGTTAACCGACATCTTTATAATGTACAATTTAGGTAAAAATGATTAGTTCATCCCAAGTTTATCTTCCGTGGCGTTTAATTCAAAATAATATCACTGACTGTGTTTCTAAGGACCCAATGAATGTGAAAAATATTTGAAGTACCAAGATTGCTGATTATGAAAATTTGACAATGATAAATTCAGAATCAGTTTTCGGTCAATATATATTGTTCACGATTTTATTGCAAAATCATAAATTCAATGTCAACCAACAAGCAGGCAGTTGATGCTGTTATTCCTTATGATATTTAAAGTAGAATTTTCGTTACTCCCGAAGTATGTGAACCAAGATGGCGGACACCGAAACGTACTATGTGTACTAAGTTAAGGTTAGGCCATAATTTGATGTACAAATACTACTTGGATAGTACGCGAACTCGTAATAGAAATAAAATAAGGAAAATTGGAATAAAACTATCTAACCCTAACCTGGTACACCTATTACGTTCCGGTGTCCGCCATCTTGGTTCACACACTTCGGGAGTATCAATTTTTCACATAGAACACTGACAACTTGTCACATAAATGACATTTGATAACGTAACCGAGTTTTACCGAAACACTTCCATATGTTTGAAGAACACTGCCTCATCTCGATTTTTGAATAATTTTGAGCGATACTGGGATAAGATCATGCAAAATGACTTTGTAACCATTGTAACGTGACAAGCTAAAATTATACCTTATAACGCCAAACGTCACGCTGCGGTCAACCGGTTAATTCTACACAGTTAACTGTGTAAGTGTTTCCTGAAATTTCCATCCCGTCACATCACTCACCTCGGGATCAAATATCATGCCTCGGACCACAGAATTTTAATACAAGACTCCGAATCCGGAGAATTTTAAAATAAGACTCAAAATCCGTAGAATTTTAAACAAAGATGCCGAATCCGGAGAATCCTAAAATAGGACTCCGAATCCGGAGACTTCCAAAGTACGACTCCGACTCCGGAGAATTTTAAAATAGGACTCCGAATCCAGAAAATTTTAATATTAAGATACCGAAACCGCAGAACTTTAAAGTACGACTCCGACTCCAGAGAACTTTAAAATAAGACTCCGAATCCGGAAAAATTTAAAATAGGACTCCAAATCCAGAAAATTTCGAAATAAGACTCCGAATCCGAAGAATTTTAAGAACATGATTCCGAATCCGGAGAATTTGCAAATAAGACTCCGGGTCCGGAGAATTTCAAAACGAGACTTCGACTGTCGAGACTTTTTGAATAAGACACCAACTCTGGGGAAAATCAAAATACAATTTCGAATACGGAGTATTTACAATCATTACTCCGAAATAATAAAAAAGAATTCCGATTACGCAAAAATAAGACTGGTTCCAATGAATATCTGATTGACGTGGATCTTTTGTACAACACTCCCGCCATTAATGCAAAAATGCGAGATTTGAGAAAAACACTCTCCACTCCCACGTTGAAATATATCAAACTAGTAATTATCCAGTTGAAGACTTGGGTTTAGGAAAGATTCAAAATCTTAATTTTCCAGCACAATCTGTATTTCTCATTCTAGCCCTGACCCTGAATGAATAATACTAAGTTGAAATATACTAAGTTTCATATTTTGAGGGTTGTCGGGGTTGTTTTACTGGCAGGAACTTTGTACAAAATATCCTTAAACGAGATCGAGTCATATCAATTATCTAAATCATTAGGCAACATTATTAAAATGTCACCTGTTGTGGCGAATCCAACGCACATGAACAACAGCTGGAATGCTTCCATTTCAGACTGATTTTATTCCAAGCACAAATGAGAATTCTGCATGCGAATATTCTCTTCTCCTGGTTGCTTGTGATTCTTCTACCAACGCTTTTTCTACTCTAGCTTAAGTGTTATATTTGAGAAAACTCATAGGAAAAAATTATAATTTCAATCTAAATAAAAACCCGGGCGAAAATAAAAAACAGATTACTGTCGACTCTTTCCATCATGTTAGGAAGTCAAATCGTTTGTATAAATCCTAAACACTCTAGTTCAGTGGTGTGCAACAATTTTTGTCATTGGCCTATACAACCAATTTTAGACGGTACTCCCGTAGTATGTGTACAAAGTAGGGGGTTAGGCCCTAATTTTATTAGGATTTTTATTACGATATTTTAGTTCTATTACCAGTTCGGGACTGTCTGTATTAGTCAAGTGAATATACCCCCTGCCCATAGGTTTTAGTCCCTTTACACAACTTAATGTATATTGCCAAACAAAATTAGTAACCTCCATATTGGTACACATAATTCTGGAGCGCCCTTCAGACATCTAGCTCACACAAACAGAAAAAAAGAAAGCTACTATCTCTCGACCTTACAGTATTAAATGCACCGGGCAAATCTGCAAAAGATTTAATACAGCGACGAGAGCAAAAAACATATATTTATCATCCATGTGGGCACCTTTTTAAAAATGAACTTATCTGATTAGGATTTAATGCTTGATGAAAAAAGTTTAATCGTTGACAAGGGCAACACGAAATTGCTTGGCAAAAGTTGTGGCCCACGAATCGCCTGTTGCACAACCATGTTCTAGTTACACCGAGCGAATCGCGATCCATCAAAAATGTTCAAAACCCTTAGCTAAGATATTCTAATCTTTTGAATCAATCTATATTGCATCTGGGTACACATATGAATTTCAGTGTCGTTATAAATTGTGGAATCGACATCCTGGCTTCAACAATGCATCATAGCAAACAAAAACTTTTACTTGCGTATTTTTTGCTATTCTATAGATTGAAATTTTTGGCAATATGGTGATGGTTCATTATGAGTAGCAAGAGAGAGTGCTAAAACGGTCTTTCCGCTGGTATGTTTGCTTGAATACCGGATGTTAATTGGTTGCATTGTCTTCTTCGCGTTGGAACCTTGAATAGCTAGAATGCTTCCATTACAGCTTGTTTTCTGATATTTTTCTACCAATACTAGCGCCCTATTTTAGCAAACATTTTTTTTTAAATATCCACAACCAATAAACTTTATAAAATTGCGGCCTAAATGAAACCTTGAGCAAAAATATCAAACTAAGTCCTGGTGACGCTTTTATATTTCACACTGTCAAAAAGTTTGCAATTTTTAATGCCATTTCGCTGTATATCTCTGACGTAGATAGTCGTCATGAAATCATTTATTAGTGAATCATACATGAACAAGCATAATTGTATCTTAGATCCATTTGTGAAACACCCAATGCGATGTTAAACTGAAATCGACCGAAGATAAAGCCAATTTAACTGAGGCAACCTAGTAAACGATAACTGATTGCTGCAGTCATCTAGATCAGGCATGGCTAAATCCGGCCCTTTGGGTAATTCAATCTGGCCCGCCTGATGCTGTCACAACCAAATTTTTATGTTTTAGCTAAAAATAGCTCAAGGAATTTATTGATATTGCGGTAAGTTTAGTTTTGGCACGAGTCCTATAGTTTTCCACATTTGCTTCTGAAACACTGTGAATGTTGTTCGTGAAATGTTACTTTTTACGTCACACATACATGGCCCGCCAGACTAGGATGACATGACAGTATTTACATAAATCCAATATATAATTTTAAGATGTGTAACATGAATATTTGACTTCTTTAAATTACGCAAAATACTTATTTGCAAAAGCCTCCCTGGTATGAAGTGTAGTGAACAAATCTCCCATATTACAACATTTCCTAAATTTTCGAGTACAAAATTTCTTTATACACACTATACATTTTTATCTTAATCAAGTTCCTGAAATGTCGAAGAAAGACATTCAACACAATTCGGTACTCCCGAAGTATACGAATCAAGATGGCGGAAACCGGAACTGTGATGCACTTCCTATCAGCACATCCGCTAAATGTGAGATGGTATTATAGAAGTTAATGAAATTTCACGTCATCATCTGGGCCTTAAATACGAGGAATTTAAGGCCGAATTGTGGGTACTCCCGAAGAATGTGAACCAAGATGGCGGACACCAGGTTATGATAATTCTATTTTAAATTTTGTTATTTTAGTTCTATTGTGAGTTCGGGGATTAGCCAAGTGATTCCCGTAGTATTTGTACCTGAAATTATGGTCTATTCTCAATCTGGTACACATACTACGTTTCGGTGTCCGCCATCTTGGTTTACATACTTCGGGAGTACCCACAATTCAGCCTTTAATTCTTCGTATCTAAGGCCCAGATGATGGCGTGAAATTTCAACAACATCGATAATACCATCTCACATGTAGCGGATGTGATAAAAGGAAGTGTACGACAGTTCGTGGTATAAGCGATGGTGATCTATTTTGAAGAGTAAAATAATCTCTAAAACTTCTGTTGAAATAGTCAGGGCATGAAGGCATTGTGCTGGATTCCAGGTATGTTGTTTTGATTCGTGACCAAAAAAAAAGGATATTTAGAATACGATGTTTGGTCGTCATTGCGTTGATTTGGTTAAGTAAAGTTAACCTTACCCAGTGATCCGGAAGAAATCGTGCCAAGATGACGCACAACCTGAACAACCCTAACCTGGTACACATACTATGTTCAGGTTTGCGCCATCTTGGTGCGAATACTCCGGGAGCACCCCCAACTTATAATATATCAGTAATGTTATATCAAGATATATTTATATTGAAATGCGAGTACTATATTTAAATACACGAAAATATAAACGTAGCATTTTCCTTTCGTCTTCCTCACATTCGGTAGTTTATTTTTTCACTTACCGGAAATTACACTTGCTACCGTGTTTCCCCGAAGATAACACCTTGCCTAAATTTCAAAAATGATTCCAATATAAATCCTCTCCTTAATATAAGACATAATGGTTTTACGTTTTAAATGATTAATAATCTATGTTTAACAGTTTTTTTTACTAAAAACGTGGTATTTATAAGTAATTGGATATCGGTTTTCATATTTTGTATATTTGAAAATCTCGCAATTCTCAACTTTGTAATTTTGTTTTTAATAAATGAAAATAAAAGGCATCCCTCCAAAATAAACCCTAGTGTTATTTTTCGAAAGAAAATAAGACCCGGTTTTATTTTCGGGGAAACACGGTACGAACATCAAACACACACACACTTCCAACGTGAATAGCGCTTCGGCTTATAAAGCGCTCGATCGATTTTTGAGATAAAAAGGATTCAAAGTTCACCTTATGGTCCGTAGAATACAATATTCCTGTTTTTATTTTTTTTAATTTCTTCTAGATTCTTAATTGACATTTAAACTTTTTAGTTGTGAAATTGGTGTCACAACTTTAACATGCTTTCTAGTTAATTTCGATTTTCGCCCAACCATTTCTTGGTACATAATACTTGGAGTTTTGACGTCACAATAATTACGTCGCTGATTTTGTTACGTCACTTTTAGATTTTGTTTCAGTATGGTCTTTCTTGTTTTCGTTCGAAGATTTTTTGTGCCGGTGATGACTCGAGTGAGGCTTTTTCGAATTGTCTGTTGTTTTCTTTCCGTTAGATGTCGTAGCTTTTTTGTGAGCACTGCTCACTGGCTTTCGCTTCTTTGGCTTATCCTCACTTTTTTGCTGTCCACTTTCACTTTTATGTGCGTGTTCTTTACTACGATGTTCAGTTTTTTTGCCGTGTGGATTACTTTTGTGGTGTTTCGGTTTATCAGAGGTTGGTTTTGTGTGCGCAGTTTTCGCTGCTCGTGTTTTAGAATGGCTGTGTTTTGAAGAAGACTTGTCAGGCCTAGATGCCGGCGTGTCGTCTTTTTCGTCAGATTTATTGGCGTCATTTGACGCGACTTTTTCGTCTGTTCGTGAGGCTTCTGATGTTTTATGTCTTCGTTTCCGTGATTTGTCGCCGTGTTTGTGTGTCGCTGATGATTTGTCTTTTGTCTGGCTTCGATGTTTTAAGTTGTTTTTGTTCTCGTCTGTCTTTCGGCTGTGTCTGTTTGTTCCGCCGCTAGTAGAATGAGGCTTATTCGAGACTTTGTCATGGGATTTGATTGCTGTTTTACCGGATGGTCTATTCGATGGCGTATCATTAGTGACAACTGCATTACTTTCCAGTTTTTTAGTGGACTCATTCGTTGGCTTGGTGACCTTTGACCCTTCATGGTGGCCATTTTGTTTTTTGTTCTCTGTCGTCTTTGCCCGATGCTTCGCGGTTTTTGTCTTCGTTGTAGCGTCTCCGTGAGAGTTATGCCGTTTTACTTTCTGTGGTGGTTTTTTGACAGTCCCCTCTGGCTTAGATGTTGATCTTTGCAAGTTCTCATATGCTAAATATAAAAAAAATAAATAAATAAAGTGTTTTAGAAACTTAAATTAAGTTTAAGGAGACTTGAGGGAGTTGTCTCTGATGATCGTATCGCTCACTCCGTGTAATGGAAGCAGGTCTCATTTTTGTATTTTGTGTTTTTTTCTATTTATCGCTTTTTGAGAGAGTGAGAATTTGTGATTTCGCAATATGTTTATAATGCCCGCTATTGGTGGCGGCATTCGACCGACGACGAGATTTGCTCTTTGTTAGTTTCTTCTGTTGCTCTCGTTATGCGTGGTCGGAGCGAGCTAGTATGGCGCAATCTGCTGTTACCTGATTTGCCGGTCTTTTTAGGATTCAGAGGAGTATATGTTTGATGAGTATTTAGAATTCTGCTATGTTTTATTATTTAGTCAGGGAATCGATATAGGTTGGTATATTATATTAGGATATGCTGTGATTTCCTTGTGAGTTGTTATTTCTAACTGTTCTGTATTTACTTATCGATATTGATCGGTAAGTATTTTGATAGGTATTTGTCTGTTTGTCTGTCTGTCTGTCTGTTAGACACTTTCTTATGTTACGCGATATCTCACGAAAGCGCTTTGAAGCAAATATTCGAATCGATTCGAATAGTAAGTTATTCGAATCGGTTCGGAGCAGAATTTCGAATCGCCGCCATCTTGTTTTTTCTCTCTCCGCCAATGGTCGAGGTGAATTACCCAATTTTTCTTGTTGCAGCCATATTTTTTGCAGTCAGTTATTGATAAATAAGTGTTTTTCATTGTGTGTGAACGCTCCGTAATCTGTCTTAGCGATGTATTCTATGTTTCCAGTAATTTGTTCAATCATTCAATCATCATTTGTTCAAAATCATTTGTTGACAGGACTACTTATAATAGTAAGTTGCATAAAATTACATATCCTCCATTGGCTTCCAAGTATTCGAGATTCGATTTGAAAAAAATATCCGATTCGATTCTGTAATCATCAAGTATTCGAAATTGCCCAGCCCTAGTCACGAGTTTGCATAGCAAATTGTAGGAAAACCGGGATGTGGTACTTGACATTGGTTGGGTATAAACGTAGCACAGTTTCGGGACTCCGATACGTGCGTTACACTCCGGTCAAAAAGAGAAACATTGTGTTTATTTTATTATCATATTTTTGCTTTATTTTTGACGTCTTTTGTTGTTGACAAATTATTTAATCACTCTCTTTTTTCTCTGAGAAATGGTACGGTTATTCATTTTAACAGTGGGTCGGCCCAATAAACTTTGGTTCACGACCGTAGGCGTATCCAGGGGGGATGAGGGGCCAAAAAAAAAATCCGCCGCTCACCAATTTTGGACAGGCGACGCTTTTGGCCACGACCCCGCTTTGAACAATATTCGGTTTGTGTCGCAGTCACTCTTATCAGTGTGCCCCATTACTACCGGACATGCTAGTCCACATTGGGTTTCAGCCGCTGCGTGAAAGGGCGAAGCGGAATACTAATTTAATAATTGTAGCTTCTTATGTATCTGTAGCTTAGTCCGGAGTGAAGGCGTAAACTCCGTGTGAAAAAAAAAGACACAAAACCCTAAATTCTACCGTGCCAAACTTGATAGATTGGTACGGCTTGTTATCAAATGAAATGACCGTGTGCATCACCTGGAGTTTCTGGGGTCTTCTTAATTTTCTTTGGCTTGTGATCACTTTTTGGAGGTTTCTTTTCAGAATCCATTGAAATCTTCGACGCTAACCCGGGTAAAATCTGAATAAACAAAGAATGATCAAATGTATTGTAAACAAAGTCAAATATATGATTTTTCACTCTGAGAAAACAGCAGCAAGAAAAGAGCGATACTCAAATATATGAACACGAAGTAGTACAGGTATACAATCTGTCACGGTAGCAGCAGGTTTGAGCCGCAACAATGAGTTCAATTTTGATGACGCATATTTTTTCGTATAATGACGTAATACAATGCTTACTCATATATTTTGCTCCAAAAATAGCTAGATAAAAGCAGCCACGAATATCTAACAATATCTTGAAAAATCTTATTATGAATTTAATTCGTCATGGCCCCCAGCCCTTTCTCTCTTTCCTATTATGGAACTGTCACAGAATGTAAAATATTAGGTTACCATTGCATCTGCTTTTTTGTTGGATTCCGAGATCTTGCTTGCTTCAAGATTTAGATATTCCTCTTTTTTCTTCTTGTCAAAAATCATTCTAAAAGTTTAAGAAATTTATAGTTTCATCGTACTGTATGTATAGCTTAGAGATCATCGCTTTCAACAAAGCTCTTGAGTAAGGTTTACATATTTATTCCGAAGAGAGGAAAGCCGATAAGACGACTCAATCATATGACGAACCACGGCCTCTTGTCGGGTTGTCATTCCATTTAGGGTATTATCATGTGCATGGACTTGATAGTGGAGGAAGCCGTAACAAACCAGTGTTTACGTGAACCACCTTACGACAGCTAGAAGTCCACTAATCACCATCACGAACCTGCGAACTCACGCAGGTTAATCAGGGGGTTGCGGGGAAGGGGAAGGGTATTTATACGGCATAGCACGATGGGCCACACCGCCGAGACATTGACATGTGAATAGCTTCTATTTTTAGCAGCACTGGGGAATACGCTCTAACAATCTCTTTCGACGTGAGGTTGAGATTTTAAACCTATTTTGATTAATTGCTGTAAACAAGTAATCAAAGATCATGATAATGGATATACTTATTAAATTGAAACATAGAACTTTCCATTTTAGATTCAAACGTAGAAGAAAAATTTTCACGTGCAGGTGCTAGTAAGTGTTCCCTATTCAAAAATATGCGGGTTGGACCCCATTCCCATTTAAATGTTAAAAAGGGCATTTTTCTTCATCTTACATAGCAATTTGTCGTAGCTCAAAACGATTTCAGACCCTCACGACCCCTGAAAACTCATGTTTTCTGCATCGCTTGTTGTTACGTCATTCCTTGACAAATATCATAACCCCCCTTTTGAATATTCTTTAAATTGGAACCGACTTTACCTTTTAATAACGACTCCGATTATGCAAGATATGATGGCGAACGCCACGACAATGATAATAACCACTTGCCAGATTGTTAAAGAGGTTCGACTTTCATTCGGGTCGTCTGGAGTGAGATCTGAAACAAAATAATGTCAAGTCGAGTTTAGTTTTTCGAGCCATTAAAAATCAATTTTACACTATATACGAAGAAAATATGATCCCAAATTTTCCGTGGAAAGAAAGCTAAGAGGAAATAAAAATTGGTATTGAAAAGTGACACCGAAAGTAGTGTAATGAGTATTTTGTGGCTTTCGGGCAGTGGCGGGCTCGTGCAATGAGCGTTTTATTTTGATTAGGACGCAGAAGGAACAAAACGTTTTCACAGTGAAAGTTTTAAAAATATAATTTCACATTGGGAATAATTGAAACTCGTATTTTTATCTATATAATAACGTACAAGTATCTCAGGTTTCCAACCGTCGGCAAAAAATGTTGGTCGACAATCAAGAAACGCATTTTGAACCTCTGCCATGGGCGTCATTTTATGTAGATGCGCCATTGCCCGCGGTTCTATTTCATGTCCCTGAGCGCGATTTTACACAACCAGCCACTGATACAAAAGGAGCAAGTATTTTTCGGCTCTGGATATGGAAGAAGATTTGCAACAAAATTAGCCGAGTTGAAAAGTTCCGCCATTACATAGGTATAGTCGGGACAATTTTTATGAAAGTTGGGAGACCGATTTAAAATATTGACAAACGTACATGTTAAAATATAGATGGTTAGTTCATGACTTGTGTTGTGTAAGTAGTGCATGCAAATTTTCGATGATTTATTGCAATCCGTAACTTGGAGAGTATAGAATTATTTACACGGGCCGTTTTTGCATTGTTGAGGCCGTTGGAGGTTGAATTTTTGGCGCTCCCGAAGTATATGCGCCATCTTGGTGCACATACTTTTAGAGGTTTTTTTTTATTTGCCCAAGAGGAGAATATTGCTGGTGAAGCCACTCAGTGATGCGTCATACGTCATGGCCTCTTCCTCGATTGAGAATCCACATTGGGTACAACAATAGTTAACCAGTTAATTTATTTAGTATTTTAGTATGAACAAAACGGTGTAAATAATCTGTGGTTATGTGAGCCGACGTGCGACGGCAAAAAATCTCCTAATTTGCTATTGCTAATTATTTCAACAAAAAAGCATACCCCTGTCGAAAAAACGATCTAAACTCTATTTTGCAACACTGTCACAGTTACTGTCTCTTTGGGGAGAGGGGATTAGAAATGAGTTAGTATGAATTCTACTTGTTAAATCCTTGCCAGGCTGGTTCTTTGTTCCATATATCGTGGATCGTGTATTGGTTTTATCAACGGCAACTCCAACTGTTTTCTTCACTGTGCTCCTGTAAAGGAATGTGTTTGTAATGATAATGTGATTGTCAAAACACAGGATAGACGGAAGCGAAAAGTATGATACTACGGTTACAGGAAAAGCGCCATTTTTCTCTGTATTTCTATCAATGAATCAATTAGTGGTGGTTTTTGTCAGCCGGTTCTTTTACAAAAGTTATATTTTTCAGCCGGTTCTGTTACAAACAGAACATTGACAGTAACCAGTAATGCTAACCGGTTCGCTGATCTTATAAAATTTCGTGAGACGGTTCTATAGAACCGGTGCGAACCAGCTGAATCCCATCACTAGAATCAATGTACCGATTTCAAAAATGCTGTGAATTCAATGGCAGTGGCAACGATTCGTAATCAGTTGGTTGGTCAGTGTTGACCATTTCTTCAAAAAAAGAGAGAGCTACAAATGCAGCTGCTCGTTTTAAAATGTCTGGAATTTCCCCGCTAGGCGTTTCTTACCCTATTTATTACAATCTGGAAGAGGTGGTGGGCATTGACTATGAATCGGATATTTGTCGCCTTCTATGCAAACATTATTGAGGGTAACACTTTAAACAAAGGGCCAGCGTGACCACCGGTCGAATTGGTTATGTTTTTTTTTTGTTATTCAGAAATTTCCATTGGATCCAAATAATCAAAATAATAAAGAATTTTATAAACTCACGTTAAGTCCTTGTTCTTGCTCGGGCTCCCACCAACTCTGAAACATAAAAAAAACATTAAATATTAAAACGAAATTATTGTGAAGTAAAACAATTTCTGCATTTTCAATATTACTATTGAAAATTTGAGATTAGTTGAATTTTCAATATAATCATAATCGACTAGATCGGCTCGTCGCTAGATCGCAACCCGAGGTCAAAGTCAAGAGACAACAATTTTTGTCAAGTTTTATTCTGGGTTTGTTCGTTTCTAGAAATTCTACAAATTCTGTTATTCAAGTTTATCAGTTACTAACAATTGTGGTAAATGACTGCATTCAAGATTCGTTGAATTTTCAATATTACCACAATTTATTCAAAATTGTTCGGGTATGGTTTACGGTTGCGATGTTGAAAACCGCAGTTTCGTTAACCGGGGGTTCGGGTTTTCACTGGTCGGGTTAGGATAAAAAAAATCACATTTTATTTTGTTACGTTTGGTACTCGGAAAAGGACGCGACTAGATCGGCTCGTCGCTAGATCGCAATCCAAGGTCACACTCAAGAGAGAACAATTTTTGTCAAGTTTTATACTGAGTTTGTTCTGTTTCTCGGACATGCACAAATAGACATTTTACAAATCTTACAAATTCTGTTATTCAAGTTTATCAGTGACTAACAATTGTGGTAAATGACTCCATTCAAGATTCGTTGAATTTTCAATATCATCATAATTTACATAACACTGTTCGGGAATGGTTTACGATTGCGATGTTGAAAACCGCAGTTTTGTTAACTGAGGTTCTGTTTTCCACTGGCCGTAGTAGGATGAAAAATCACATTCTTTTCTGTTACGTGCATTAATCACTAATAATATTGGAATACGGATGCATCAGAGAAATGACTTGGCGTCACTAGATCGCAACCGGAAGTCGAAGTCGTTTTTCGGACATGTCCAAATAGACATTTCACAAAACTTACAAATCCTGTTATTCGAGTTTATCAATGACTAATAATTGTGGTAAATGACTACATAAGTGGATTGTTAAGTATCAGGAGTTAGAATCCAACACAGGTGTCATTCTGAAGTCAAATCTACATTTTGGATTTTATGCTTTTAACAGTTTTAAACAAAACCTATTTCAGTTTTGAGAAATGAAGTCAGAGTAAACCGGAACCCCATTCTGGTTTCGAATAGTATCAAGAGTTTAATGTGAAATCACCGCCTTGATTGTCATGCGTGATAATGAATTGTATTTATGGAAATGAATGCATATGTATCTTATATCGGCCAAACCCCGTCATAAATCTATGTTGTATCCGGATGCAGTTTTCTAATAGTTTGAAGTAGGAATTGAAAGAGATTTGATCTGTTTGACAAGTTTTATAAATGTAATTTGTAAAACCAATAATTGTGGAATATGACTCTATACGAGATTCATTTGGAGTCAGAAATGTTCATACGCATGGTGTCGGATCTGGTTTCCGTATATGAATTGGATGAAACTCGGATGGTCTTGAATAACGAGTTTATCAGTAATTACTATTTGCGGGAGATGACTCTATAAGTGACTTATTTCGACCGCTATTACTCAACTTCATAAGTCCTGGTTATTGAACGATTGTTTCACAGTAAACAAACTTTTAATCAAGTTATTGAAAGTAAGGAAAAATATCCAAACGAGCTGAACTTTGCTGAACAAGATGCAATCTGATGAAACTACAAAAGTTGCCAATTTATGCGATTAGCACACACGCTCTTTACAAATGGTAATGCTAAATAACGTTTGTCACTTTTATTTTTCGTCATGAGATGGA